>NC_045445.1:3767898-3793408 GCF_002776525.5 Piliocolobus tephrosceles | reverse complement strand
TTTGGGAGGCCGAGACGGGCGGATCAAGAGGTCAGGAGATCGAGACCATCCTGGCTAACACGGTGAAACCCCGTCTCTACTAAAAAATACAAAAAAACTAGCCGGGCGAGGTGGCGGGCGCCTGTAGTCCCAAGCTACTTGGGAGGCTGAGGCAGGAGAATGGCGTGAACCCGGGAGGCGGAGCTTGCAGTGAGCTGAGATCCAGCCACTGCACTCCAGCCTGGTCGACAGAGCAAGACTCCGTCTCAAAAAAAAAAAAAAAAAAAAGACATCAAAGAAGACATAAATCAGTTGAGAGACATACTGTATTCATGGATTAGAATACTCCACAAAGTAAAAATGTCAACTGTCCCAAAATGGATCTATGTTTAATACACATCCTATCATAATCCCAGTAAGATTTTTTTCTAGACTAGGCAAAGACAAACTTAATCTAAAATTATATGGAAAGGCACAGGCCCTAGAAGAGCCTTAAAAGAACTTGACAAAGCAGAATAAAGTGGAACAAATCACTCTAACCAATATTAAAGCTGAATTTATAGTTATAGTAATCAGAACAGTGGCTGAGGGACAGACACACAGATCAATCGAACAGAATGAAGAGCACAAAAAGACCCCAAATACACTCAAGTGATTCTTGATAAAGGTACAAAAGCAATTTGATAAAGCATAGCCTTTTGAACAAATGGTGCTGGAGTAACTGGGCATCAATAGGTAAAAACAATGAATCTCAACCTAATCCGCACACCTTATTAAAAATGAGCTCAAAATGGATGATCGTCTTTACTTAAATATAAAGTTATGAAACTTCAAAAGGAAACATAAAAAGATCTTTGAGGCTGAGAGCTTGGTAAAGAGTTCACACAATTGACAACAAAGCCACGTTCCATAAAAAGAAAAATTGATACATCTGCCTTGTGAAAATTAAAACATTTCCTCTGCAAAAGACCCGGTTAAGAACATGAAAATATTACATTTTCACCAATGGACAGGTCATCCAGACAGGAAAATCAATAAGGAAACAGTGGGCCAGGACAACACTCTAGACCAAATGGGCCTAACAGACATATACAAAACATTCTATCCAACAGCCGCAGAATACACATTCTTTTCAAGCACACATGGAACATTCTCCAGGACAGGTCACATGTTAGGTCACAGAAAAGGTCTTGATAAATTTAACAAGACTGAAATCAAATCAAGTGTCTTTTCCACCCACAATGGTACAAAACTAGAAGTTAACAGAGAATTGGAAAATTCACAAATGTGTAGAAATTAAACAACATTCTCCTGAACAACCAATGGGTCAAAGAAGAAATCAAAAGGGAAATCAAAAAAATTCTTGACACAAATAAAAATGAAACACAACATACCAAAACTTATGAGATGCAGCAAAAGCAGTCCTGAGAGAGAACTTTATAGCAATAAATGCCAACCTAAACAAAAAACAAAGATCTCGCCAGGCACGGTGGCCCATGCCTGTAATCCCAGCACTTTGGGAGATCATAGTGGGCAGATCATAAGGTCAGGAGTTTGAGAACAGCCTGACCAAGAGACCAGCCTGGCCAACATAGTGAAACCCCATCTCTAGTAGAAACAAATGAAATAAGTAACAGAAGAACAATAAAGTCTATAAAAACCAAATATGGTTTTTGAAAAGATCAACAAAATTGACAAACCTTTAGCAAGACTGACAAAGAAAAGGACAGAAGACTCATTACTGAAATCAGAAATGAAAGAGAGGATATCACTAATGACCTAATAGAAATAAAAAGGATTTTAAGGGAATATCATTGACAGAAGTATGCCAATAAATTGGACAGCCTAGATGAAATGGACAAACTGCTAGAAAGATACAAACTACTGAAGTTGACCCAAGAAGAAAGAGAAAACCTGGCCAGGTGTAGTTGCTCATGCCTGTAATTCCAGCACTTTGGGAGGCCGAGGCAGGAGCATCACCTGAGCCCCCAAGTGCAATACCAGCTTAGGCAGCATGGTGAGACTCTGTCTCTATTAAATTAAATAAAACAAAATAAAAATAAAACTGAAACTCATCAATAAAAACACAATAACCCAATTTAAAATGGACAAAGGATTTGAATAGACATTTCTCCAAAAAACATAAGCAATATTCAACAAAGCACATGAAAAGATGCTTGATTTCATTAGCATTAGGGAAATGCACATCAAAACCACAGTAAGACAATAAGACACCACTTCACGCCCACGAAGGTGACTGCAATAGAAGAGACTTGAGATTCTTCTTTCAGGGATCATTTCCACAGTTTGTTACTAGAGAAGATTCTCTGAAGGTATAGAGCATCAAAAAAATAAATAAATAAAAATTTTAAAAAGGAAATAGAAAATCTGAATAGATCTATAATAGATAGAACTAATAATACAAAAAACTTCCCCAAAAGAAAAGCCCAGAGTCATATGCCTTCACTGATAAATTCTATAAAATATTTAAATAATTAACAGCAATTCTTCAGTAACTCTTCCAGAAAATAAGAGGAGACAACACTATCTAAATAAGCCAATGAAATCAGTAGTGTACTGATATCAAAACCAGACAAAGACATCACAAGAAAAACTACAAACCTATTTCTGTTAGTAATATAGATGCAAAAATCCTCAACAAAATATAAGGATACCAAGTGCAACAAAAACAGTTATATTCCAAACGATTTTTTTAAGGCTCAAAAGCAAATTCAACGGGCAGATAGTCTTTTTAACAAACGGTCCTAGAACAATTAGACGTTCACGGGCAAGCAAGTGAAGTTTCAGGAAAAAAAAACTCAGGAGAAAATCTATAAAACCTAGGTATAGACAAACATCTTGTTCTTAGATTTGGCATCAAAAGCACGATCCAGGTCAAGTGCAGTGGTTCATGCCTGTAATCCTAGCACTTTTGGGGGCTAAGGTGGGTAGATGGCTTGAGCCCAGAGTTCAAGACCAGCCTGGGCAGCATAGTGAGACCTTATCTCTGCAAAAAGTACAAAAATTAGCCAGGTGTGGTAGTGCGCAACTATAGTCCCAGCTACTTGGGAAGCTGAGGTGGGAGGATCACTTGAGCCCGTAAGGTCAAGGCTGCAGTGAACCATGATCATGCCACGGCACTGTAGCCTGGGAAACAGAGTGAGATCCTGTCTTGGGCAAAAAAAAAAAAAAAAAAAAAAAAAAAGTACGATCGATAAAAGGAAAAATTGACAAACTGGACATCATCAATATTTAAAACTTCTGCAAAAGACTCTGTTAAGAGGATGAAAAGACAAGCTACAGAATGGAAGAAAGTATTTGCAAACCATATATCTGACTAAGGACAAATGTCTACAATATTTAAGGAACTCTCAAACTCAGTAGTAAGAAAAACAAAAAATCTAATTAGAAAATGGACCAAAGACATGAACAGACATTCCACTGAATAGGATATACGGATGGCAAATGAATACATGAAAAGGTGTTCAAGATCATTAGCCAGAGAAATGCAAACTAAACCACAATAAGATATTACCACACACTTAGAAAATGACTAAAACGGAAATAGTGATAGCCCAAATACTGGTGAAGATACGGAGAAAATGGCACTGACACAATGCTTTAGGGATTGCAAAATATTACAACCTTCATGGAAAACTGATCATTTCTTATAAATCTAAACATATAACAACCATGTGATCCAGTCATTGCACTCTTAGGCATTTATTCATAAAGAAAAAGAAATTTATGTTCACACAAAAATACTATACATGAGAGTATACAGCAGCCTTGTTCATAATGGCCAAAACTGGCTTCAATACATCAAGTAAACAAACTGTGGTACATCCATCCCATGGAATACTCCTTGGCAATAAGAATGAATGAGCAACTGATACACCCAACAATATGAATGGATGCCAACCGAATTATACATGAAAAAGGCCAATTCCAAAGGGTTGCCTACTTTACAATTATATTTACATAACATTTTTGAAATACAACTTTTCTTTTTGCCTCCCCCAAAACTGAATGTCATGAAATGACAACATTTTACAAATGGAAAATAGATCAATGGTTGCCAGAGATTAGGAAAGGGATGGGGAAGGGGAAATAAAATTGTAGGAAGGTGGGTGTGGTTATAAAATGTAATCATGGCATACTTATGGTGATGGAACTGTTTGTATCTGACTGTGATGATAGATACACAAACCTACACACGTGATAAAAGTGCAGAGAAGACACAAACACATGTGAGTGTAAACAAAACTAGGAAATTTGAATAAATGCATAGATTATATCTATGTCAATACATGGCTATGATAGTAGAGTACAATTTTCAAGATGCTGCTATTAGGGGAAACTGGGTGAAGGGTACAAGGGGTCCTTCTCTATTATTTCTTACAACTACACATGAATCTATGATTATCTAAATATGAAAGTTTAATTTTTAAAAAGTAGGTAAAGAGAAAGTTGAGAATCAAGGGTCATTTTGTCAAAAAAGTTTTGACACTTAAATGACTGAACTTCAGCAGTGCAAGGAAACCTAGAAAATAATTGAACACTGTTTTAGCTACTAAGTTTATGATAGTATGTTCAGCAACACTGGAAAACTAACATGAGGAAGTTGAAAATTTTTTAATTATATTAGAGCATGACCTTTTAATATTCTCTAACAAAACAGGAAGTACATTTCAAGCATTTATGTGGCACACGTAAATACAAAAGTTGACATGAAAAAAACAACTTATGTGATTATTTCCATTCTGAGCAGTATGAGCCATTCCTCTCAAAGATTTTTTTCCTTGAAAAAGTGACTTGAAGAGTACTTAATCAATATTTAAAGTTTTTTTTAAACCAACTATGGTTTTGCCAACTTGAATATCTGTTAGATGTTTTCTTGAAAACGAACGAGCCTGTCAATTTAAACAAAGCCACTCATGGTACTTGTTGCCAATGATAAGATTTCAAGGAAAAGTTAGAACTTCAAAAACATCTTTCTCTACCACTGTGAGTTTAACAGTTTCCCCAATACATTTTTTTTGAAATGAGATGGGTGATGATATGAACAAATATGACTTTCAGTTTTACACAATGACGCATGGCATTACTTGGAAGCTCGAAAAACCTCAGGGCACTAATATTTTCCAAATGACCAACATGCAATGTTACAAAACCAGGAATGGGTAAAAGATCCATTGAAAGGACAAGAGAGTCCCACGGAACCAAGTGTGGAAAGTGTACTGATAGAGTTGCACACTCCACACTACGCTTAACCTGTAAGAAACAACCGCTTTTGTTGGGGCCAAGTTTTGGTGTCCTATCCAAGATTATCCACAAAGATCTGAAAAGTCTGTGAGACTATTCCTCCCTTTCCCCCCTGAGTATGGGTAGGAGGCCAGATTTCCTTCATATACTTCAACCAAAACAACATCTCGCGATGGAATAAAGTGCATGTGAGAATCCAGCTGCTTCCATCCAGCCAGACATGAGAGAAATCTGCAAAAAGGTAACATCATGCCACTCTCCTCAATACAAGTTTTTGTCTCGTCAAGCATAGTTATTTCTCATAAAAATGTTATTTATGTTAAATGTATAGGTTTAATGTTGTTCATTTTAGATTAATAAAGTCTTTCAGTTTTAAATTCTAAGATGATGAGTATTGGTAAACGTGACCCACATAAACAAAAATCTCTTGAGATCTCAATGATTTGGGGAGTCCTGAGACAAAAAAGGTTTCAGAACTACTGTTATAGGGTTCTCCACTGGCTTCAAGTGCCTCCAGCTCTGCCAAGCCCAGACTGACTCTGGCTCTGTGGGATGTTGTAATTAATGAGACAGAATCCTGTAGTAGTTTCAACCAGCAAGGACTTACCTCTTCCTCCTATACCCGGTTTCCTGCGGTCATTATCTTGATCATCGAAAGCATCAGCCAAGTCAAATCCACTACCTTCAGTGGGCCCCAAAACATAAAGGAAACAGCCAACTGATTAACAACTGGGTATAAGATTCCAAAATAAGCAAAATGCCCATGGGTTCAACTGATCAGTACCAACAATGGGTTAAGACAACGAGACTTATATTGGAATCCGATTCTGTGTACAGACATTGATAATGAAAATATCTGCAGGATAGAAAAAGTTACTACTTTCTGACTTTGCAGAATACCACCAGTTTTTCAATTAATTTATATTCGTAGGTATGCTCTGCTTAGGCTAGCAGTCAGACCATTTTAACAATATACTCACTGATTGTAGGTATTCACCCAAAATTCAAAACCAGGTGCACCGAGTCCATAAACAGGACAACCAAAAGGGAGAGGTCATGTGGTCATGAAGCACCCCTTTGAATGTGGAAATGTGAAGAAATGAGGGCAAATCATAAAGCAGCAGTGACTTTCTTGGATCATCACTGTCCCTTCAGAAGAAAGGTAGCTTTCTACTGCACAGAACATATTATCATGCCCCCAACCAAGGTAACAAGTTGTTGGATGGGAGCAATGACTGGGAAGCCAGCCACACAGTCACGTTTTTCTTTACATCAGTGAAGATGTCTAAATGGTAAAATGGCCCATCTGAAGAAAGGGTCAAGTGACAACAGGAAAGAGTTGTTAAGAAGAACCAGGTCCCAAAATCCTTTACTGAAAGATGACACTGTAAAATAAATGCCATTCCAAAATGTTCCATCTGCCTAAAGAAAATGCTTGATCAGCTTCATAAAACCTAAACAATTACATTTTCCTTGATTTTAGAAAATGAAATGGCTAAAAAGGGGAAGAAGTCCAAATGCATTTTCCTCTTGAAATTTTCCCAGGCAGGACTTTTTATAAAAAACACAGAAGGCACAGTGATCAGCCAGGTATGCACTCCATTAAGTTAAACTCAGTGTTCACATGGACGCCTTGGTTGTTTCTGGACACATGGGTCTTAAAACTATAGGTAGTTCACTTGCATGCTACCCCAGAGGGAACTCCAGAGGGCCCTTCCTCACTGCCCTCCTTAAGGCAGCCACATTACCTGGAGGTTTTGCTGGAGCTCTGGTGATTCCTGGCCTATTGGTTGTGGTGGTGGTGGTGTGATCCCATGGCTCTAAAAGGGAGAGGGAGGACAGCAAGGGGAGCACATTTAGTAACAAAACACAGCAGCTACTTTATGACTTGGGGAAGTCACATTGTGAGTAGAATATCCTTGTCTTGGTCCTTGAGGCCCCTCTATCTAGGAGCTGCAGAGAATCATACTGAAAAGGATGACAAAATGATATAGGTTTAAATGAGATGAGTTCAGCTCACTTTTCTTTGGAGGCTGAGGGTGGTAAGGTGGACATGGTCTCACATGTGACTTGGTGATTAGTGAACCTGGGCTTGTGCCCAGATCTGCTGGAGATGACACATGCTCCAGGGAGTTCCACAGCCTGAGCATGATCCTCAAGGGCTCCAAGCCTTGGTTCCACAACTATCAACCTGGCACTTTAAACATTAATAATCCTGCTGAGGGAGAGACTAAGGTTACATTCTTAGTGGAATATGGGAGTATTTCATAAACTGAAAGTGGTTACAACAGATGCACAAAACATTTTATATAAGTGTGGTTACTACTGGAAATATTAGGTCTTTGAACTCAACCATATTCCTTTAAAATTGTAGATAACTTTCACAAGAATTATACAATGTGCATGAGGCTTTTCCAATAGTTTCTTTTCATAAACATCAAGACTATGTTGTACATATTCTCACTAGTGGAAATATCAGAGAAAACAATTTAAGGAATGGGAAAGGCAAAGGTGAAACAGGTTTAGCTTTGAATACAGCAAGTACTCAATAATTATTGACTATTCAGAAAACAAACAGCAAAAATAGAAATCAGTTGAGGTCAGGTGTACTGTCATGTGCCTATAGTCCTAGCCACTTGGGAGTATCAGGGAGGAGAATTGCTTAAGCCCATAAGTTTGAGGCTCTAGTGCACTATGATTATGCCTGTGAATAGCCACTGCACTCCAGGCTGGGCAACAAAGCAAGACCCCATCTCTAAAAAACGTAAGTTGAAAGTAAAAGGATGGAAGAAGATATACTATGCAAACAATAACCATAAGAGAGCTGGAGTAGCTATACTAATATCAGATAAGATTTACATTATAACAAAACTTGTTAATGGAGTCAAAGAGTGACAATTTATAATTATTTATAATGATGAAAGGATCAATCCAAGAGGAAGACATAATAATTTTAAATATATATACACCTAACAACGGAGCCCCAAAATACATGAAGCAAAAAATTACCAAATTGAAGAGAACAGATGATTTCACAATAATAGTTGGAAATTTCAATATCTTCTTTTCAATCACAGAAGAAACAATTAGGCAGATACATATATATGACTTGAACAACTTTATAAACCAACTAGACCTAACAGACACCTATAGAACACACCATCCAACAACAAAATACACATTCTACTCAAGTGCATGTGAAACATTCTTCAAGGTAGACCATATGTAGGTTACAAAAAAAGTCTCAATAAACTTAAAAAGACTGAAGCCATACAAATTATGTTCTTCAGCACAACAGAATGAAAGTAGAGATCAGTTTCAGAAGGGTATTTGGAAAATTCGCAATTACATGGAAATTAAAGAGCACACTCCTAAACAACAAATAGGTCAAAAAAAAATCACAAGGGAAATTATGAAATACTTTGAGATCAATGAAAATGAAAACACAACATACCAAAACTTGTGTGTTACATTGAAAGCAGTGCTCAGAGGGAAATTTATAGCTGTAAACGCCTACATCAAAAAAAGAAAGATCTCAAATTGATAACCTAAACTTTCACATTAATAAACTAGAAAAAGAAGGCTTTGCAGACACTGCCACCGTCAACCCCGGTCAAGTCCACTGTGTTCTTCAACATCGTCGCTGTCTAGGGTGAGTCCTTGGGCCAGGTCTCCTTCAAACCGTTTGCAGACAAGTTCCAAAGACAGCAGGAAACTTTCATGCTCTGAGCACTGGAGAGAAAGGATTTGATTATAAGGGTTCTTGCTTTCCTAGCACAGGGTTTATGTGCTAGGGTGGTGACTTCACATGCCATAACAGTAATGGTGGCAAATCTAACTACCAGGAGAAACTTGATGATGAGAACTTCAATCTGAAGCATACAGGTCCTGACATCTTGCCCGCAGCAAATGGTAGATCGAATACAAATGGTTCCCAGTTTTTCATCTCCACTGCCAAGACTGAGTGGTTGAATGGCAGGTATGCGGTCTTTGGCAAGGTCAAAGAGGCCATGAATGCCACAGAAGCCATGGAGCACTTTGGGTCTAGGAATGGCAAGACCAGCAAGAAGATCACCATTGCCAAATGTGGACAACTCTAATAAATTTGACCTGTTTTATCTTAACCACCAGACTATTTCTTCTGTAGCTCAAGAGAGCACCCCTCAATCCCATTTGCTCTCAATATCTTATAATCTTTGTGCACTCACTGCAGCTCTTTGGGTTCCATATTTTCCTTATTCCCTTCCACGTCTAGCTGGATTGCAGAGTTAAGTTCATTATTATAAAATAAAACCTACACAACAATTTTAAAGCATAACTAGAAAAAGAAGAGCAAACTAAACCTAAAGCAGGCAGAGGAAGAAAACACCAAAGATTATAGCAGAAATAAAATGAAAGAGAGAAGAGAAAAATAAAGAACAAAAGAGGAAAGATCTCTTAAGATCAACAAAATTGATAAACTGTAGCAGACCTACCAAGATAAAGAGAGAAGACCCAAATTGCTAATTTCAGGAATGAGAGGACATTATTACCAACCTTAGAAAAATAAAAAATTATAAAGGAGTATCTTTAACAATTATAATCCAAATAAATTCAATAACCTAGATGAAACAGATAACTTCCTATTAAAACACAACTAGCTAAACTGACTCAAGAAGAAATAGAAAATCTGACTAGACTTATAGCAAGAGATTGAGTCAGCAACCAAAAACTTCCCACAAATAAAATTCTGGAACCAAAAGTCTTAATTGCTGAATTCTACCAAACACCAATTAACCTCAAACTCTTCAAATAAGTAAATAAACAAACAAACCAAGAGACGGGAACACTTCCTAACTCATTCTATGAGGCCAGTAGTATGTTAATACCAAAGTCAGACAAATACACACAAAAACTACAGAATACACGTACAGAATGAACGTAGAGGTAAAAATCCTCTTACAAATGTAGAGGCAAAAATCCTCAATAAAATACTAGCAAACCAAACCTAGCACCATATTAGGACTGATCATGACCAAGAGGGGTTTATCTCAGGAATGTAAGGGTAGTTCAACATAGTAAAATCAATCAATGTACTATCCCATATTAATAGAATGGAAGGTGAAAAAAAAAACCAGGATTACCTCCATAGATGCAGAAAAGGCATTTAACGGAAAGTCAACCACTATTTCATGATAAAAACACTCAATAAATTAGGAATAGAAGAGAATTTCCCATTTTGTTCTGCTTACTCCATCGAGTCTACTCTCTATGTGCTTTTTAATGATAATTAAGCTATTGGATTTTTAAAAGCATTTAGATGGTTTATTTTGGCCTCATCTGTTAACTTCCTAGAAAGAAAAGATAATTTCCTCAACCTCATAAAGGGCATCTGTGAAAAATCTGCAATTGACAGCATACTTAAAGGTGAAAGACTGAAAGCTTTCTTCCTAGAATCAGCACTTAACCACTCCTATTCAACACTGTAATGGAAGTTCTAACTAGAGCAATTAGTTAAGAAAAAGAAAGAAACTCTCTGAGATTAGAAAGGAAGAAGTCCAACTATCTCTATTCACCTATGATTTCATATATAGAAAACCCTAAAGAATCCACACCCATTATTTTAAAAAAACTATTAAAGCTAATGAGTTCAGCAAAGTTGCAAGATATAAGATCAATACATGAAAATCAGCTGTATTTCTATACACTAGCAATGATCAATACAAAGAGCAAAAGAAGAAAACAATTTCATTTATAATAGCAATAAAAAGAATAAAACTGTTAGAAATAAATTTAACCAAGGAAGTATAATGTACACTAAAAGTTACAATACCCTGTTAAAAAATTAAAGACCTAAATTAATGGAATGAAATCCTACATCCATAGATTACAAGACTCAATACTGTTAAAGTGGCAATATTTTCCAAATTAATCTGCAGATCCTGTGCAATCTCCATCAAAATACCAATTGCCTTTTGTGCAGAAATGGACAAGCTAATCCTAATATCCATATGGAATTGCGTGGGACCCTAAATAGCCAAATCAATCTTTAAAAAAAGAGCAAAACGGAAGGAGTCACACCTCTCAATTTCAAAACTTACTACAAAGCTACAGTAACCAAAATACTGTGGAACTAGCTTAAGAATACACATATAGATCATTGTTACAGGATTGAGAGTCTAGAAGTAAACCCTCATATTTATGGTCAATTGATTTTCAACAGGATGCCAACACCGTTCAATGGAGAAAGGACAGTCTTTTCAACAAATGGTGCGCAGACAGCTGGATAACCATAGGCTAATGAAACTGGACCCATACTTCTCACCATATACAAAAATTAACTCAAATGGACCAAACATCTAAATACAAGAACTAAAACCACTCTTAGAAGAAAACATATGGGTAAATCTTCATGACCTTTGATTTGGCAATGGATACTTAGCAATGACATGCAAAGCATGGGCAACAAAAGAAAAAACAGATAAATTACACATTAACCAAAATTTAAAATTTTTGTGCATCTAAGAACGTTATCAAGAAAGTGAAAAGACAACCTACAAAATGGGAGAAAACTTGCAAATCATATGTATGATAAATGTACAAAGAGATCATTAGTCGTTAGTCTTTAGGGAAATGCAAATGAAAACCACAATGAGGTCCCACCTCACACCCACCAGGATGGCGTTCATTAAAAAAAAAAAAAAAAGTTGGCAAGGATGCAGATACATTGGGACCCTCATACATTACTGATGGGAATGTAAAATGCTTCAGCCACCGTGGAAAACAATTTGGCAGTTCCTCAAAAAGTTAAACAGAATGACCATAGTAACCAGAAATTCTACTCCTAGGTATATATCAAAAAGAATTTAAAACAGGTATCCAAACAAGTACATGTATACAGCATGTTCACAGTAACATTATTCACAAGCCAAGAGGTGGAAACAACCAAATGTTCATCAACTGATGAGTGGATAAACAAAATTGTGGTATGTCTACACAATGGAGTATTACTTAGCCATAAAAAGGAATGAAGTACTGATACATGCTACAACATGGAAGTGCCTCCAACATATTACGCTACACAAAAGAAGCCAGGCACAAAAGGCTACATGCTGTCCAGTTCCATTTATATAAAATATCCAGGATGAATTCACAGATACAGAAAGTAGGGTGGTGGTTATTTGGGGTTGGGAGGATAAAAGAATGGAGAGAAACTGCTCGATAGGTAAGGGAAAAGATACAAAGTGGCAGATATATAAGATGAACAAGTCTAGCGATCTAATGTAAAACATGAGGACTATAGCTAATAACATTGTATTGTATTTGGAATTTTTGCTAAATGAAATATTGCTGTTCTTGTCAAACAGTAAAATGGGTAATTACGTGAAATGATGGTTATATTAACTTGCTTCACTAGGGTAACTATTTATCAAGTTGTATATGCATCTCACAATATCATGTTATATACCTCAAATATACACAATAAATTTTAAAAATAAAAAGGTTAATTTTACATTGTATGATTTTACCTCAATAAATTATTTTTTGAAAGAAGGATGTCTGATATGGTTTGGCTGTGTTCTCACCCAGATCTTATCTTGAATTGTAGTTCTCATAATCCCCACATGTCATGGGAGGGACCCAGTGGGAGGTAATTAAATCATGGGGGCGGTTACCCTCATGCTGTTCTTGTGATAGTGAGTTCTCACAAGATTGGATGGTTTTATAAGGAGCTTTTCTCCCCCTTCACTCTGCACTTCTCCTTGCTGCTTCCATATGAAGGACATGCTTGTTTCTCCTTCCACCATGACTAAGTTTCCTGAGGCCTCCCCAGCCATGCTGAACTATGAGTCAATTAACTCTTTCCTTTATAAATTACCCAGTCTCAGGTATGTCTTTATTAGCAGCATGAGAATGGACTAATACAATGCCTTAGTCTTTTTTCTGTTGCTTATAACGGAATACCTGAAACTGGGTTGGTTGATTGGTTGGTTGGTTATTTATTTATTTATTTATTTATTTTTGAGGTGGAATCTCACTCTGTCGCTCAGGCTGGAGTGCAGTGGCGCAATCTTGGCTCACTGCAACCTCCGCCTCCCAGGTTCAAGTGATTCTCCTGCCTCAGCCTCCCAAGTAGCTGGGATTACAGACATGTGCCACCATGCCCACCTAATTTTTGTATTTTTAGTAGAGACGGGGTTTCACCATGTTGGCCAGGCTGGTCTCAAACTCCTGACCCCAAGTCATCCACCTGCCTCACCCTCCCAAAGTGCTGGAATTAGAGGTGTGAGCCACTGCGCCCAGCTGAAACTGGGTAATTCATAAAAAAGAGGAATTTATTTCTTACAGTCATAGAGGCTGAGAAGTCCAAGGTTGAGGTGCTGTATTTTGTGAGTGAGGGCCTTCTTGCAGGTGGGGACTCTCTGCAGAGTCTCCAGGTGGCACCGGATATCACATGCCAAGTGGGGCTGGTTGCTAGCTCAGGTCTCTCTTTCCCTTCTTATAAAGCCACCAGTCCCACTCCCATGATAACCTACTAATCCATTCACCTATTAATCCATGAATGGGTTAATTCATTCATGAGGGCAGAACCCTCATGACCCAATCACCTCTTACTCAGGAGGCGGAGGTGGGAGGATCACTTGAACCTAGGAGTTCAAGTCTAGCCTAGGCAACATAGCAAGACCCTGTCTCATTTTTAGAAAAAAGAAGGAGGAGGAGGAGGAGGAGAAGGAGGAGGAGGAGAAGGAGGAGGAGGAGGAGGAGAAGGAGGAGGAGGAGGAGGAGGAGGAAGAGAAGGAGAAGGAGAAGGAGAAGGAGAAGGAGAAGGAGAAGGAGAAGGAGAAGAAGACCACCTTGCCTGTCAATACTGTTACATTGGGAATTAAATTTCAACATGAATTTTGGAGGGGAAAAACTTTCAAACCATAGCAAGGGGGTTGTTGCAGTTCTGTTTTAGTAAAAACTATATTTGGAAGTTGAGAATACGGGAAGTCTTTCCCTTAAAATGATAATGTTTGCACACTACTCCTTAGGAAGATTTTGGGTATCCTAACTCACACCTCACTGTGAAGACCACACACCCCAGTGGATGGATACGTATGGTAACAGAACCACATGTGATAATCTGTAGTCATTATGTGTGTGTATGTATGTATATATTTAATCTATCTCATCATCACTTTAGAGATAATTTTGTCTCTAATTTCCATTTGACTTTGTACCAGTAAAATGCAAGAGTAAAACCTGTCCAAATGAGTTTATTTATATATAATCATATTATGATATAGATAGGTGGCCGGGCATGGTGGCTCAAGCCTGTAATCCCAGCACTCTGGGAGGCTGAGACGGGCGGATCATGAGGTCAGGAGATCGAGACCATCCTGGCTAACACGGTGAAACCCCGTCTCTACTAAAAAATACAAAAAACTAGCCGGGCGAGGTGGCGGGCACCTGTAGTCCCAGCTACTCAGGAGGCTGAGGCAGGAGAATGGTGTGAACCCGGGAGGCGGAGCTTGCAGTGAGCTGAGATCCGGCCACTGCACTCCAGCCTGGGCGACAGAGCGAGACTCCGTCTCAAAAAAAAATAATAATAATAATAATAATTATGTTATGATATAGATAAGTACAAAAGAGGAATTACTGAAACCATTATTTGAGCAAGTTCCAGAAAAGCAATTGCCACTTATGTAAATATTAGTTAAAATTTGCATGACTCAAACAACCCTTGTGTAAAAGTATTTGTTTATCTGTCTTAAAGAAAATTAACTGACCATAAATATAAAGGTTTATTTTCAGATTCTCAATTCTGTCCCATTGACCTATGTGATGCCAGTACCACACAGTCTTAATTATAGTACCAAATAGTTCCACACAGTCTTGATTACTTGTGCAGTTCTGCCCTGCAATGCCCAGTTTCTGGAAAAGTCTCATTTCTCTGAAGATCTAAAGGTGCCATTCAAGAGAGAGCAGTGCCTACATGCATGTGGAATCAGTTGTTTTGCCACAGCCTGAGCTTGCATTGATGTAGAACAAAAGCTTCAATTTATGCACATTTTTAGAAACTATTAACTACAGATTTTCGTGTTGTAAGTCTTTAAATGGGATTTCTTATTCGTAATTGAGATGAGAAGAGTCTACTTATCAAGGACTAAGAATAGTAGGTCAACTTCATCAAAACAGTTAGCTCCTAAAATAGACCCATTTCTGTGAAGACTTTCTCAAAATGACAAACTCAGAAAAAATTCTTAGCTGCTCAGCAAATGCTTCCCACAATATGGCACTCTGACCAGGAGTGATTCTCTGTAATATTGTGCTGTACCGAAACAGTAAAGAAAACAGGGTGGGTTCCCCCAGGTGTGGTTTAATAATGGTAACTGCTTGGTTTGAATGTATATGTACCCCCCACCCAGCCCCAAATTCATGTTGAAACTTAATCCCCACACTGATGGTATTAAAAGGTGAGGACTTTGGGGAGGTGATTAGGTTACAAAGGGCACCATTCTCACGAACGGGACTAGTGCCCCAATAAAAGAGGTTTGAGGCAGCCCTTTTGCCCCTTCTGCCATGTGAGAACACAGCTAAAAGGCACCATTTATGAAGCAGAAAGCAGCCCTCACCAGACACTGAATATGCCAGCATCTTGATCTTGGACTTCCCAGCCTCCAGAGCTATGAGCAATATATTTCTGTTATTTATAAATTATCTAGTCAAAGGCATTTTGTTATAGCAGCACAAATGGACTAATACAGGGCCCATGGTATTCCCAGGGAATGGGGACATTCATAAGAAGTTTTATTTGGCAGAATCAGAAGTGTGTTCCCCCATGAGATGATTACACACAGAGAGAGAAAAGAAGAGATGGTGAGAGTGGTGGAGGACTCTGAAAGCAACATGGATGAGCCTTGAAAACATTACACTAAGTGAAAGCAGATAAACATAAAATCCACATATTGAATGATTCCATTAATATGAAATATTCAGAATAGGGAAGTCCATGGAGACAGAAAGAAATGAGTGGTTGCTTGGGGGTGAGGGGTAGAAACAAGAATTGGGGGATTGGGAAGTGACAGGTAAAGGATACAGTGTTTCTTTTTGAAGTAATAAAAGTGTTCTAAAACAGACTGTAGTGATGGTTGTGCAACCCTGTGAATATACTAGTAAGATCCTGCATGATCTGTCCCCTGACAACTTCTCTGTCTTTTCTCCAGCATTCTCCAAACTCCAGCCACACAGGCTGCCTTCCGGGCCACAGAGTAAGCCTGGCTCTTTTCTGCCTCAGAACTCTTACAACTGATCTCTTGGCCTCGAAGACTCCTTCCTCATTTCCTTGTACATTACCTCTCCTCAGAGATGCCTTCACCACTTAATTTAAAGTAGCTGCCCCTAATCTTGGGCCCTTGCTATCCCATCACCCTCTTGAATTTGGTTGAGAGTACTCAGCAATATCTGAAAATATTTTAGGTACTGTATGTCTCTTTCCAGAGAAAACAATTCATAAGGTCAGTGACCTCTTCCACATTGTTAGGTCTAGCACCTAGCAGCAAGCCGGCACTCAAAAAAACATTGGTGAATAAATAAATAAAGGCCATTTATGATACGATCTCTGGCCTAGGTGGTTCAGGGATTTTTTAAACAAGCAGAGGAATGCACAACGTGCAGAGAAGAACATTCTCTGCAAGATAAGTATCTGGACCAAGGTGAGGTGGAGAGGCCTATCTCTTTGAAACCTCAGTTATGAGAAATATAAGCTAAGATAGAAGGGTGGCAGCACGATGTGGTCTTGTGGGCTGTCATTCAACCACATACATCACATACAGGTGGTTCTAGAGGTTCCCAGACACACTGGCTGATGGGTGCTGATGAGGAAGATCAGATGGGCCAGCACAAGACTCAAAAAGGGATTTTTATATATTAAAAAGTCCCTGTCGATTGGAGGTATGATATGCTGAGATTTAAAAAGTTCCCATCAAGAAGTTAACACATTTATTGAAAGTCTATTTATACTTATCAAATTTGTTTTGATTTTTGGTCCTGTTTGTTTTGGAGATGTTAAATGATTTCATTAAAACCATCATTGCTAATACATTAAGTGTATTTATTTTCCTGAGGATCTTAGAGGCCACCTGCATGCAGAGGACAGCATGAATGCCCAGGAAAGACCTGATAATGCCCAAACTGCTCACCTCATACCGTACACAAAAATTAACTTCTAAGAGATTTATACTTCTAGGTCTATGATCAATTTGGAGTTAACTTTTGTGTATGGTGTGAGGTAACGGTCCAACTTCATTCTTTTGCATGTGGATATCCTATGGTCCTAAGCAATATTTGTTGAAGACTGTTCTTTTCATTTGAATAGGTCTTGGTACCTTTGTCAAAAATCAACTGACCATAGATCTAAGGGTTTACTTCTAGACTCGCAGTTCTATTCCATTGATCTCTAGACAGCAGTCTACTATCTTGATAATTTTGGTCTATAGTCAGTGCTACAATTGATAAGTGTAAGTTCTCCATCTTTTTCTTATTTTTCAAGATTGCTTTGGCCATTCTGAGTCCTTTGAATTTCCATATGAATTTTAGGGTCAGCTTATCCACTTCTGCAAAAAATCCATCTGGGATTTTGTCAGGAATTGTGTTGGGTCTGTCACTCGATTTAGGTCTGCTTGACTCTTACACCAGAGGTCCAGCCACAGTCAGTCCTTCCAATCAAGTCAGTCTAATCAAGTCAGTCAATCAAGTCAGTCAGTCAAGGCTAATGCTTACTGAGCACTCACCTTGTTCCAAGGACTGTGCTGAGTGCTTCACATGGCTCCTCCCATGTCATTCTTACAATGATCCTAGGAGGCAGGGCTTCTTATTATCTTCATGTAAGAGATAAGGAAACTGAGGTGCAGACAAGTCAGGTGACTTACCCAAGGTGAGAGTTCACAAGTGGCAGACGTAAGGTTTCGACCCAAGAAGTCTGACTCCAAAGCCCTTGACTTTCTCAACTCAATATATAATACAAAGAGATCTTAATAAACCCATTTTTAAAAGGCAAGCAATCTGGCAGAAAAATGGGGGAAGAATGTGAAAATTTACCAAAGAGGCAAATGCAAATGGCCAGTAAATATATGATGCTCCATATGACTACAATCAGGAGAATGCATAATAAGCAATGAGATATTATTTTGCCCATCATATTGGTAAAATATTTTTTATTGATAAAATTCAGTGTTGGCGTGGGTCTGGGAAAATAGGTACTATTATAACAACATCAGTAACAGTGCATAATGGCAAATCCACTTTGGAGAGCAATTTGGCAGAGTTTTTTATAATACAAAATACACGTATCTTTGGTCCTAGCAGTCACACTGCACTTGGGCACAAAGAACATGGACAAGAATGTCCGCTGTAGCCCTATTTGTAATTGCATAAAAAGGAAATAAACCACGTGTCTGCCAGTAAGGAAATGGCAATATGGGTCATGGCCAAATCCACACCACTGGAATGCTGGTTCCACAAGGTTTGGTTTGTGTGTGACTTGTTCACGGCTGTAGCCCCAAAGCCTAAAACAGTAACTGATAACACAGCTGGCACTCAGACATTTACTGAATGCATACTATGGTATACCATGCAGTGGTAAAACAAATAAGGAGTGTGTGTGTGTGTGTGTGTGTGTGTGTGTATGCACACAAATATGTATGTGTGTATATATTATATACCTATAAATATATATTTCCTTATTTGGAAAAAGGATCTCTGCAGATGTAATTAAGTGAAAGATCTCAAGATGAGATCATCCTGGATTATCTAGGTGGGCCTTCAGCCCACTAACAAGCATCTTTGTGAGAGAAAGAAGACAGACACAGAAAGGGGAACACCGTGTGACAATAGAGGCAGAGATTGGAGTGACGCAACCACAAACCAAGGAACACCTAGAGCCACCAGAAGTGGGGAAAGTCAAGGAAAGATTCTTCCCTAGAGCCTTCAGAGAGAATGTGGCCCAACCAACACCTTGATGTAGAACTTCTAGCATCCAGAACTGTGAGAGAATAAAGTTCTGTTGTTTTAAGCCATCCAGTTTGTGGTACTTTCCTAAGGCAGCTGGAAAAAAACCAACATAGACATGTTCTCTAAGGACTTCAATACACATTAAATGAAAGAGCCTCACATCTGTAACATTAAAAAACAAAAAAACCACCAATTTCTATCTGCAGATGTACATAACAGCATTGAAAACTAATTGGGATCAACATGCCCCAAACTGACTACAGTAGTTCTCATGGAAGTAGAAGGGAGAAGGGTCAACAGAGACCTTGGCTTTACTTTATAAGTAGTTATCATTTTTTGAAAGAAGGGTTTAAGGAGGCCGGGCGTTGTGGCTCACACCTGTAATCCCAGCACTTTGGGAGGCCGAGGTGGGCGGATTGCCTGAGCTCAGGAGTTTGAGACCAGCCTGGGCAACATGGTGAAATCCCCTCTACTAAAATACAAAAAATTAGCTGGGCATGGCGGTATGCGCCTGTAGTCCCAGCTACTCGGGAGGGTGAGGCAGGAGAATTGCTTAAACCCGGGAGGGGCAGGTTGCAGTGAGCCGAGACTGCACTACTGCACTCCAGCCTGGGTGACAGAGCGAGACTCTGTCTCCAAAACAAACAAACAAACAAATAAATAAATAAATAAATAAATAAATAAATAAATAAAGTTTAAAAATGAAAGAAAAAAAGGAAAATCGATAACAAAGCTTAGCATTTGAGAAACTACACAGACTCCATTTTAAGAAAAGCCATGACTAGGTGTGGTGGCTAATGCTCATCATCTCAGCATTTTGGGAGGGCAAAGTGGGAGAATTACTTAAGGCCAGGAGTTCAAGACCAGCTTGGGCAACACAGTGAGATTCTGTCTCCACAAAAAAAATTTAAAAATTAGCCAGATGTGGTAGCACACACCTATAGTCCCAGCTACTTAGAAGGCTGGGATGGGAGGATCACTTGAGCCTAGGAGTTTATGGCTATAGTAAAGCTAAGATGGTGCCACTGCACTCCAGCTTGGGCAACAGAGCAAGACCCTGTCTCAAAAATGAAGAAAAAAAAAAGCCATTATGAAATCAATCTAAAAGGGGAAACAAATCTTTTATTCACTTCAAAGTAACTTTTTTTCTGAGTTAAGGAAGACAGCCCTTGGAGGCCATTGCTGGTATGTCACACCAGTAGGGGCTATGACTTGAGCTACAGAAAATGATAATATCAGTTATCACACACTGTTAGGTATTTTTAACAAAGGATTTAAATATTTGAATTTTATGTTAAATAATATAACTATCCATTTCTCCATTTCTTTTCTTTCTTTTTTTTTTCCTTTTTTTTTTTTTTTTTTATTTGAGACAGAGATCTCGCTTCATCATCCAGGCTGGAGTGCAATGGTGCAATCTCGGCTCACTGCAACCTCCACCTCCCGGGTTCAAGCAATTCTCCTGCCTCAGCCTCCCGAGTAGCTGGGATTACAGGCATGCACCAACACACCCGGCTAATTTTGTATTTTTAGTAGAGACGGGGTTTCACCAGGTTGGCCAGGCTGGTCTCGAACTCCCGACCTTAAGTGATCCTCCCGCCTTGGCCTCCCAAAGTGCTGGGATTACAGGCATGAGCCACCGTGCCCAGCCACTATCCATATTTCATCTGATGAAGTAAAATATATTGTTTTTCTTGCGCATATATTCTGAGTGGACAATACACATTAATCACTATTGCTTGTTTTTAATAGTTTGTTTGATCTACTACTCACGCTTTATTGAGGAAGTCTCTTCCACTGCATCCTTCAGGTTAAAATCATCAAAGTCCCCAGATCCTAAAAGTTAAAAAAAAAAAAATTAAACTATCTTTGCATAAAATAAAGTAATAATGAAATACCCCCTAGAAATGGTCATTTCCCTTTAGAAAGTGAAGGAATAACAAAAGATATTCCATGCAAATAAAAACCCAAAGTGAGTGGTGGTAGCTATACTTGTATCAGACAAAATAGAGGTCAGTATTGTTAGCAAACTAATATAGGAACAGAAAACCAAGTACCCCATGTTCTCACTTATAAGTGAGACTAAATGATGAGAACACATGAACACATAGAAGGGAACAACACATACTGGGGCCTATTGGAGGGCAGAGGGTAGGAGGAGGGAGAGGATGAGGAAAAATAACCAATGGGTACTAGGCTTATTACCCAGGTGAGGAAATAATCTGTACAACAAACCCCCATGATACAAGTTTACCTATATGACAAACCTGCACATGTATCCCTGAACTGAAAATAAAAGTAAAAAAAAAAAAAAAAAAAAAATAGATTTTTAAAGTCAAAAACTGTAAAAGGAGACAAAGGAGGTCATTATATGCTAAAGGGGTCAATTCATTAAGAAAGTATAACAATTGTAAATATATACACACCCAACATTGAAGCACCTAAATATACAGAGCAAATATTAATAGACTTCAGTCTACTGAGTAGTAAACTTAACCAAGGAGGTAAAAGACCCATACCTCCTAACCTGTACCTTGAAAACTATAAAACAATGATGAAAAATTAAGAAGACAAGGCCGGGCGCGGTGGCTCAAGCCTGTAATCCTAGCACTTTGGGAGGCCGAGACGGGCGGATCACGAGGTCAGGAGATCGAGACCATCCTGGCTAACCCGGTGAAACCCCGTCTCTACTAAAAAATACAAAAAAACTAGCCGGGCGAGGTGGCGGGTGCCTGTAATCCCAGCTACTCGGGAGGCTGAGGCAGGAGAATGGCGTAAACCCGGGAGGCGGAGCTTGCAGTGAGCTGAGATCCGGCCACTGCACTCCAGCCTGGGCGACAGAGCGAAACTCCGTCTCAAAAAAAAAAAAAAAAATTAAGAAGACAAATGAAAATATATTCCATGTTCATGTATTAGAAGAACATTGTTAAAATGTCTATACTGACCAAAGTGATCTACAGATACGATGTAATTTTTAATCAAAATTCCAATGTCATTTTTCACAGAAATGGAAAAAACAATTCTAAAATTTGTATGGAACCAGAAATGACCCCCAATAGCCAAAGCAATCTTGAGCAAAATGCGCAAAGCTGGAGGCATCACACTTCTTGATTTCAAAATATATTGTAAAGCTATTCTAATCAAAACAGCATGGTACTGGCATAAAAACAGACACATCAACTAATGGAACAGGATAGAAAGCACCAAAATCAAATCAGATATTTACAGTTAATTGATCTCCAACAAGGACAGTCTCTTCAGTAAATGATGTAGGCAAACTGGATATCTACAGGCGGAAGAATGAAACTGGACCCCTATCTCATACCATATACAAAAATTAACTCAAAATGAATAAAAGACTTAAACGCAAGACCTGAAACTGCAAAGCTACTAGAAAAAAACACAGGGAAAAAGTTCCACAACATTAGTCTGGGCAACCACTTCCTAGATAAGACTCCAAAAGCACGGGCAACAAAAGTGAAAGTAGACAAATGAGACTGAATGAAACTAAAAACTTTCTGCACAGCAAAGGAAACAACAGAGTAAAAAGACAACCCATGGATTAGGAGAAAATATTTGCAAACCACACTTCTGAAAAGGGGTTAATATCCAAAATATATAAGGAATTCAACTCAATAGCAAGAAAACAAATAACCCAGTTAAAAATGGGCAAAGGCAAAGGAGCTTCTCAAAAGAAGAGATATGAATGGCCAACGGGTATATGAAAAAATGCTCAATATCTCTAATCATCAGGGAAACACAAATTAAAACCAAAATGGGGGTCGGGCGTGGTGGCTCATGCCTGTAATCCCAGCACTTTGGGAGGCCGAGGCAGGCAGATCACGAGGTCAAGAGATTGAGACCATCCTGGCCAACATGGTGAAACCTCGTCTCTACTAAAAATATAAAAATTAGCTGGGCGCGGTGACACGTGCCTGTAGTCCCAGCTACTCGGGAGGCTGAGACAGGAGAATCTCTTGAACCAGAGACACAGAGGTTGCAGTGAGCTGAGATCTCACCACGGCACTCCAGCCTGGTGACAGAGTGAGACACCATCTCAAAAACCAAAACAAAACAAAAACAAAAACAAACAAACAAAAATGTGATGTCATCTTACATCTGTTAGAATGGCTATTATCAAGAAGACAAATTATATTTGTTGGTGAGGATATGGAGAAAAGGGAACACTTGCACATATTGTTAGGAATGTAAATTAGTATAGCCATTTCGGAGAATGGCATGGAGGTTCCTCAAAAAAACAAAAAATAAAATTATCATATAATTCAGAAATCAATCCCAGTTCTGTGCATGCATTAATATCCAAAGGAAGGCCAGGCGTGGTGGCTCTCGCCTGTAATCCCAGCACTTTGGGAGGCCTAGGCGGGCGGATCATGAGGTCAGGAGATCGAGACCATCCTGGCTAACATGGTGAAACCCCGTCTCTATTAAAAATATAAAAAATCAGCCAGGCATGGTGGTGGGCGCCTGTAGTCCCAGCTATTCAGGAGGCTGAGGCAGGACAAAGGCGTGAACCCGGGAGGCAGAGCTTGCAGTGAGCCAAGATCGCACCACTGCACTCCAGCCTGGGCAACAGAGCGAGACTCTGTCTCAAAAAAAAAAAAAAAAAAAAAACCCAAAAGAATTGAAATCACTATTTTGAAGAGCTATCTGTACTCCCATGCTCATTTTGGTTTTATTTACACTAGCAAAGGTATGGAAGCAACCTAAGTGCCTAACAACAAATGAATGGATAAAGAAAATGTGGTACATATATAAATGGAGTACTATACATCCTTTAAAAAGAAGGAAATTCTGTCATTCATGACAATGTGGATGGAACTGAAGGACATTATGCCAAGTGAAATAAGCCACGCACAGAAATACAAATATTGTATGATCTCACTTAGATGTGGAATCTAAAAAAGTGGATCTCATAGAAATAGTAGAAAGATAGCTAACCAGAGGCTAACGGGAGGGAGAGGTATGGGGAAAGGGAAAGTGTTGACTAAAGAATACGAAGCTTCAGTTAGACAAGAGGAATTAAGTTTTAGCAACCTACTGCACTGCATAGTGACCACAATTAATAATAATGTATTATATATTTTTTAATTGCTAATAGAATCTTACCATTCTCACTACAACAAAATAAGCTTGTGAGATAATGGACATGTTAGTTAGTTTGAATGAATCTTACTACAATATATACACAGACCAAAACATCACATTGTACCCTATAAATATATACAAAGATTATTTGTCAATTAAAAATAAATGTTAAAAATGATTTTTATTAGCCAGGCATGGTGGTGCATGCCTGTAGTCCCAATTACTTGGAAAGCTGAGGAAGGAGGATCACTGGAGGCTAGAAGTTTGAGGTTACAGTGAGTTATGACTGTGTATTGCTCTCTAGCATGGGCGACAGGGTGAGGCCCTGTCTGTAAAAAGCAATGATAACAAAACAAAGATTTAAAAATGTATCTTTGTATGAAACAAAATAATACTGAAATTCTCTCCTGAAATGGTCATGGCCCTTTAGACAGTGTCATGAATGTAACTCCACAAAAGGGAAATCTGTCAAAGCCACCCAAAGATATACTGAGCTGATAGCCTTCCTCAACCTATCTATTCCCATCAAAAATAAAAAGTAAAAAATAAAAACAAAACAAAACCCCAAGCTTCAGTCCACAAGAATGTTGAAGGCTCAGGTGTTTGGAACATGAAGTAGTATCTCACAGAAAACCTTCTCCACAGAGAAGTAAGAGGGGTCATCGGAGCCCACAGCTCCACTGGTGAGGGGCCAAGTTCTCCCCCCCCACCCCAGGTCTCACAAAGGCTACTCTATATTTTGTCAATCCAGGGTGCCTTCTCTCCGATCCCCAGCACCCCACCTAGACTAGAGGCTCTGACTAATCACACATAACTGAAGAAGCTCTGGGGAAAACGTTTTCACAACAGAATTTGTCCTCACAAGTGGACCCATCTGCCCAACCCAGTGTCCTACTGAACTTGATAGCTAATGTTCCCTCTAGATGCGCATGTAGTTTGTCATAAGGGTGTATAGCTTATCAGTTCTCAAGCAAACCATTATGCATGCACACTGGAATTGACCAAATAAGTAAATGGATAGGGGATGGTGGGAGCCAGGTTTCTCACTATGAGAGAGAGGTTACAAATAACAGAAGCAGGCTAAAATGACCCATATAAAAATGGATTAGAGTAGGAGACTTTAAGCTAAGCACGAAATCATATTTAGCTTAATTTTTTTTTTTTTTTTTTTTTTTTTTTTTTTTTT
>NC_045445.1:3761215-3767798 GCF_002776525.5 Piliocolobus tephrosceles | reverse complement strand
TTTTTTCTGAGATGGAGTTTCGCTCGTTGCCCAGGCTGGAGTGCAATAGCGCAATCTCAGCTCACCAGATTCAAGTGATTCTCCTGCCTCAGCCTCTCAAGTAGGTGGGATTACAGGCGCCCGCCACCACACCCAGCTAATTTTGTATTTTTGGTAGAGACGGGGTTTCTCCATGTTGGTCAGGCTGGTCTCGAACTCCTAACCTCAGGTGATCTGCCCACCTCAGCCTCCCAAAGTGCTGGGATTACAGGTGTGAGCCACCGCCCCTGGCCTAGCTTAATATTCACATATAGTCATGTGTTGCTTAGCAATGGGGATATGTTCTGAGATGTGTTTGTTAGACTTCTACCATTTTGTTGTGCAAACATCATAGGGTGTCCTTACACAAATCTAGATGGTGTAGCCAGCCTACTACAAACCTAGGCTGTATGGTAGAGCCTATTTCTCCTAGCCTAGAAACCTGTACAGCATGTGACTGTACTGAATACTGTAGGCAACTGTAACACCTTTGGTATTTGTGTATCTAAACACAGAAAAGGCACAGTAAAAATAAAGTATTACAATTTTATGAGACCAACATCGTATATGTGGTCTGTCAACCAAAATATCACCACGTGGCACATGACTATATACAGATAGCTATATACAGAAATATTTATAGACATGAGTATATATATGGGTTAGTATAAAGACATATTCCCTTGCTCTGTCAACTGAGAGGGGCTGGAAACAACAACACCCTGTAGCAGTGAGCACATCGAGCACCCAGGTCTTCGTCTCTAATCCTACTCTCCAATAAAGGGAACCAGGGCTCCTTGACTGATTTGACTGTGACAGAAAATATTTAAGATGAGCTTGAATCTTGAAGCATCTTGAGGTGCCAGGAAGTAAGGAAGTTTTTTAGTTTGTTTGTTTTGTTTTGTTTTGTTTTGTTTTGTTTTGTTTTCTGAGGGGGAGTTTTGTTCTTGTCGCCCAGGCTGGAGTGCCATGGCACAATCTTGGCTCACTGCAACCTCCGCCTCCCAGATTCAAGCAATTCTCCTGTCTCGGCCTCCCGAGTAGCTAGGATTACAGGTGCCCAACACCATGCGCGGTTAATTTTTGTATTTTTAGTAGAGACAGGGTTTCACCATGTTGGCCTGGCTGGTCTCAAACTCCTGACCTCTAGTGATCCACCCACCTCAGCCTCCCAAAGTGCTGGGATTACAGGCGTGAGCCACCGCACCCGGCCTGCAAGTATTTTTAAAAATCACATCAATTGGTATCTGTCAAAGGGGCACAGGAATCAACTGAAAGAGCTCCCGGTGGCTATGGCTAGAACAAATTTTTAAAGACTTTTTTCAGGACGGATATAGCTGGAACAATTTGAAGAACAAAATAAAATAGTATTCGGTTATAACCCAAAGTATAAAATAAGTATACACAAGTCCATGCTGAATGAATAAGTGATTACATAAATAAACAAAAGAGAAAGAATAGACAAATCTCTCATACAGAATAATTCAAATTCATTTCTGTAGATATCTGTCTCTCCTGGAGGTGAAGCACAATTCCCCACTCCCTACGTATTGGCCACACATAGTAACTTCCTTCCAAAGATTACAGTATGATAAAGCGGGAATAAAAAAGCTTTACTCTTTACAGAGGAGAAACGTGACAAACACTACCTAAGCCAGGTGACCAAGGTCAACATGTACAATGATGAGTCCTGTTGACAGTATGTTCCCTTGATATAATGTGACAGGATGTGATGCACATGGCACTTTGCCTCTGTGGTCTTTCTTTCAAAACCCCGTAACTCCAGTCTAATCATGAGAAAAACATCAGATAAATCCTGACTGGGGGGTGCTGTACAAAATACCTGACCTATCTTCAAGATCATCAAGGTCATTAAAACCAGAGTTTGAGAAACTGGCATAGCCTGAGAAGCTTAAGAAGATGTAATGACTAACAGTCATGTGGATTAGATTGGATCCTGGATTGGATTCTGGAACAGAAGAGGACTTTAGATAGAAACTGAGGAAATCTGAATAAAGTATAGACTTTAGTTAATAACAGTACATCTATACTGGTTCATCAACTGTGACAAATGCATCCTACTAAAATGTTAATAGGGAAAACTGGATATGAAGCATATGGGAACTCTGTCCTAGTTTTGCAATTTTTCTGTATACCTAACTGTTCCAAAATAAAACTTTAAAAAATCCATTTCCTATAGCAAAACCAATTAGGGGCAACTGCTAAATGAAGAGATATAGCATATACAACCTCGAAACCATTTAAGGGGAAAAAAATAAAAGGACAACAGGAACAACCAAAACTCAAGTCAACCCAAAAGTCACCAGAGGTAAAAATGAAAAAAAAAAGAAGAAGAAGCAAGGACTATGTTAAATAGAAAACAAACTTTTTGGGTTTTTTTTTTTTTTGTAGAGATGGAGTCTCACTATGTTGCCCAGGTTGGTGGTCTCCAACTCCTAGTCTCAAGCAATCCTCCCGCCTTGGCCTTCCAAAGTTTTGGGACTACAGGCGTGAGCCACCATGCCCAGCGGAAAACATGAACTTTAACATAGGAATATGTATAATCCTATCGGTAAAAAAATAAAAAAGGGGGGTGTAAATAGGCTAAAACTCCCATTAAAAGACAAATAAGATTAAAAGATATCTAACCATAGGCTACTGATAAAATATACATTTAAAACAAAATGGCAAAAAAATAAAAAATGTAGAGAATGAAGAAATATATACCAGGCAAACACTAACAGGAAGGAAACAGACATGATATTAATATAAAATAAAATTCAAGACCCAAAGCTCAAAGCAGGAAAAGAGCAATATTTTATGGAAATAAAGCATATAATATACCAGTAAATAAAAGTTATGGCAGTTAATAACCTGGCTTCCAAAATTCTAAGGTAGACTTTTGCTTCTTGCTATGAGGGAACAACTGGGATCAGACCCGCCTTTCCACTGTAAATCATAAAATGAACAAAACCCATGAGGCAAAATCAGCACTGAACAAGAAAGTAGTGAGAGCTTGCAATCCTTGAGATTAGGGAAATTATAACAGCTAAATCCAACAGGTGATCTTGGATTGGATCCTGAACCTATAAAGGCCATTACTGGGACAATCAGCAAAGTTAAATTAGGTCTGTAGACCAGATAGATGATAATACTGATCACTGTCAATTTCTGGTCTCGATGGAAATACTGTAGTCAGGAGGAGGGTATCCTTGTTTTTAGAAATTGCATACTGAAGTATCAAGAGGTAACAGGTATAGGCTTGGTGCAGTAGCTCATGCCTGTAATCCCAGCACTTTGGGAGGCTGAAGCAGGAGGACTGCTTGAGCCCAGGAGTTCAAGACCAGCCTGGGTAACATAGGGAGACTCCGTCTCAACAACAACAACAACAACAACAAAATTTAAAAATTAGCTACCAGGTATGGTAGCTCATGCTTATAACCTCAGCACTTTGAGAGGCTGAGGTGGAAGGACTCCCTGAGCCCAGGAGTTCAAGATCAACCAAGGCCACATAGCGAGACCTCGTCTCTACTAAGAATCAAAAAAACTAGCTGGATGTGATGGTGCATGCCTGTAGTCCCAGCTACTCTGGAGGCTAAGATGGGAGGATCACTTGAGCCCAGGAGGTCAAAGCTTCAGTGAGCTATGATCATACTACCGCACTCCAGCCTGGGCAACAGAGTAAGACCCCATCTCAAAAAACAAAAAAAAAAAATTAGCTGGGCATGGAGGCACATGCTTGTACTCCCAGCTACTCTGGAGGCTGAGGTTGGGGAATCACTTGAGCCTGGGAGGTTGAGGCTGCACTGAGCCTTGACAATGCCATTGCACTCTATCCTGGGTGCCAGAGGGAGACCCTACCTCAAAAACAAAACAAAAAAAGAAAAGAAAAGAAGAAAGAAAAGAAGGAAGGAAGGAAGGAAGGAAGGAAGGGAGGGAGGGAGGGAGGGAGGGGGGAGGGAGGGAAAGAAAGAAAGAAAAGAAGGAAAGGGATCTAATGTTTGCAACTGATTCTGAAATGGTTCAGGAAATTCATACATACACACACACATGGACGTGGGGTGGGGAGAACACATACCCATACAGAAAACGTGATAAATCTAGAAAATTCAGGTAAACAACATATATACACCCTTTTTTTATTTTGAGACAGGGTCTGCCTCTGTTACCCAGATTGGATTGCAGTGGTGCAATCATGGCTCCTGCAGCCTCAACCTCCTGGGTTCAAGCGATCTTCTCACCTCAGCCTCCCAAGTAGGTAGGAATACAGACACACGCCACCATGCCTAACTTTGTTGTATTTTTTGTAGAGATGGGGTCTATGTTGTCCAGGCTGGTCTCAAACTTCTGAGCTCAAGCAATCTGCCTGCCTCAGCCTCCCAAAGTGCTGGGATTACAGGTATGAGCCACCGCACCCAGTCAAGAACTCTGTGTATTAATAATAGACATTATTGGGACAATTGTTAAAACTTGGATGGGGTCTGAGGATTAAGTGGTAATAATGTATCAAGGTTAGTGTCCTGATTCAATGGCTGCATTGTAGATATGTAAGAAGATGTCCTTATTTGTAGGAAATGCACTCTAACATATTGGGGGTGGGGGTGATAAGGCATTAGGTAACCAATTTACTCTCAAGTGGCTTGGTGGGAAAAAAAAAAAAGTTCCTTGCACTGTACTTGCCGATTTTCTGAAAGTTTGTAATTATTTCAACATTAAAAAATTAAAATATGCAAATACTTCAACCCAGCAGTTCCATTTCTAGGTACCTGTTACAGAAAAATACTAGAAACATGTACCCAAAGAAGTATAGACAAGGATGCTTGTAACAGGAAAAAGAAACGGAAACAGCCCAAGTGTTCAGCAAAGATGAATGGTGAAATGAAATACGGTTCTTCCATACAATTAATGATTGTGTAGCTGTTAAAAAGAATGAGATAAGCCTATAATAGTGACATGCGAGAGATCTCCACAATACACTAATAAATAAAGTGCAGAGAAGAATTTTTCCATTTGTGTGTGTGTATCCATATCTATATCCACAAACATCTTCTGGAAGTTTACACAGGGAAACTGGTAACAGTAGTTATGTTTAGGGAATGAGAATAATGGTCAGGGGAAGGGAGAGGGAGCATTTTACAATTAATTTAAACTCTTCTCTGCCTTTTTGTTTTCGATCCATGTACGTGTATTTCTCCTAAAAGTTCTGCATCAATCCCTCCAAAGCCATAAACCTACCATCTCACTGGGTCTTCCTTCAAATCTCTATCTCTGCTTCCTCACCCAAGAATTACAAAAATAGGTTCCCTGAAATTACATCTTACACAATAATAAGACGTTTTTAGCCTCAGCCATTGCCCCTGCCGCTTGCTGATATATCCTGCTACAAGTCACCAGGTAAATATGCTAAGAGGAACACAGCACAGTGCTGTGCTATGTACCCATCCCTTGTTGACCTTGGATTCAACAGACTCAAACTATCTGTGGATAAAACCAATTTCAATCTAGATCCTGAGCTATTAAGACGTCTTCTAAGCCCACAAGCAAGCACAGCTGCTAAAATCTAAAGTTCAGAAGAAATATTCTCAGGAGATATAATGCACCTCAAAAGGTGCAAAATAGTGTCATGTTCTATACCCCTTCTATGCAATCTATTAACTAAGCTCAGTTTTGGATGCAGGCAGACCACAATCCTCTGTGTCAGTGACACAGACTAACCCTCTGGCACCAACACGCATTAGAAACAGCTGATTCACCACAGGCTCAATCCACAACCCCCAATCCCTGTATCTGGGCAGCCAGTATTCAAGTATTCAGCAGAAAATTACTTCCACTGCAGAGGGCCACCAAGAATTCCTTTCAATGTAAAAAGCACGTAATGAGCTGGCAATACTTGTCTGAAAATGTCCTTTGGAAATGTTGCCCATGGACTTGTGCATGTCCTTGAGAAGACTAATTCCGTAAGAAAAGTGCTGTTTCTACCCACAGACACTCCAACAGCCAAAGTCTGTCCTGGAGTAGATTTTGTCCCTTTGGGAAGGAACACAAGCTTGACCTCAAGTTGCAATTTGACCCAACAGGACTGGCATCTAAAGCTAAGGCTAAGGGTGCACTTCAATAAAGGCTGTAAAACAAGGCACAGCTGCCCTTGTTAGAGAATGCCACCCTGAATTGGCTGTGATCCAGCACCTACCAATACCTGATTGAAACGTCTGATCCTTGACAGAGACCATCTGATGGACCCCTTAAGGAGCCTTTCATTTGGATTTGATGAATCATTCCCTCCTCTGTTGTTGCTATCCACTCCACTGAGTTCATCCTGAAAGCACAGCCATTCAAGTGTTTTTGTGTGTCCTCTCTCTAGACTCGCCCCACTTAACATGGTAGCCACTAGCCACATGTGGCCGTTTAAATTAAAATTAGCATTCGATAATTTTTAAAAATTCTGCTCCTTTACTGCACTAACCACATTTCAACGCTTCATAGCCATATGCAGCTGGTAACTGTTTGGACGAACGGAGGCAAGATGGTGCACTTCCGGGTTCTTCTTCACCACCAACTCTTCCCG
>NC_045445.1:3753031-3761115 GCF_002776525.5 Piliocolobus tephrosceles | reverse complement strand
CCCCCCCCCCCCCCCCCCCCGACACGCCCGTGCCCCGCCTATTGCCCTCCCACTCCTAGAAAAGCCACTCTTGGCCAGTGAGCCACGCGGCCTTCTCACAGCCCCACTCCTGTCGGGATGTCCGGACTGTGGGAACTCCGTCTGAGAGCCCCACGGGGGACTCTGCCGGCCTCCTTCGCCAGAGGCCGACAGACTTCTCCCCCACACCTTAGGTTACCAAAATAAATGTGCAGTTTTGCTCCTACACTTGCCTGGTCGCTGGTTCTTTTGTGCCTGCTGGGCTGGTCTTAGAAAAACAAGTCAGTAACCACTGCGTTTGACAGCACAGATAAAGAACATTTCCATCATCACAGAAAGTTCCATAGGACAGTGCTGCTCTAGACAGCGAGCTGCCTGAAGCAGGGACTGGCACTTGGTAATCTCCATGCCAACACCACACACAGACCCAGCAGCAAGAAAGCATTTCCTAAAGGTGTGTTCATTTTGATTATCAAAACTCTGTCACCAGTAGACAGCACCTGATATTACTTTGTGACAAAATCCATTTGGATTTCATGCCAAGAGCAAGCATTTCTGCAGAGGAATGTGTCTGCTGCCTGCTGCTGGATTAATAACTGTAGAGGCAACTGGGACCCCTGGCTGCCAAAGATTTCAGACACAAAGTAGGGATTCCAGCAGGGAGATTGGCACCTCTCAAGTGGCCAGTTACATCTATCTCCCCTGCTCTCTAAGGACGGTTTCTATGCTACCTGTTTCCTTTGTACATGTAAGCAGTTTACAATTTGGGGGGAAGATGGGCCAGTATAAATTCTAAGTGAATGAATACTCACCTAAACTGCATCGGTTTTTTAATTTTAAAATCCTGACCCTTTTCTGGGCTGGACACGGTGGCTCACGCCTGTAATCCCAACACTTTGGGAGGCCGAGGCAGGCAGATCACGAGGTCAGGAGTTCAAGACCAGCCTGGCCAACACAGTGAAACCCCATCTCTACTGAAAATATACCCGTAATCCCAGCTACTTGGGAGGCTGAGGCAGGAGAATCACTTGAACCCAGGAGGCAGAGGTTGCGGTGAGCCAAGATCATGCCACTGCACTCCAGCCTGGGCAATGTGGCGAGACTCTGTCTCAAAATAATAATAATAATAATAATAATAATAATAAAATAATAAAATCCTGACCCTTTTCTGTGAATGAGTAAGAAAGCATACCAGGGACATCTTAGTCTGGTAAATCATAGATGCATCATCTCAGGATTTTCCATTTCTCTGCCTTAATGGCGTCTAAGTACTCATACTATCCCTACATTTGTCCAAGAAAGCCAGGACGCCACTCACCTGCTTGTCATCTGGGCTAGTGCCTGTATCTACACCACAACTTCAAGGGAACAGAGCTATTTATCAAAAAGGAAACCAACTTGATCAATGGTGAGAACATTAACAAATGCAAACAAGGTCCACTATAAGATGGACCAGAATCAAAGTTGGACCTGAGGGATTGAATCATGACCCAGCAAATGTGACCGTGGCACAAGCCTCTAGATCACTTGGGTTCAAGGAATAACACTCAAATCAGTCCCAGTAGATTGAGTCTGCTAATGGACGGGTGGGGAGCACAGCTTGATTCAACTTGATACGAGCCATTTAATAAGAATGTTTCACCATCATACGATAAAGACCTCACCTGAGGCAGCTGCTTGTAAAGTCTTGCCTTTCCCCTGCCCTCTGGCAGGGGGGGTGATTAATCAAAGCAAAGCCTGCCGGTCAGAAAAACAACTTCACACCTCCCTGTCAACCATGGAAACATTCCTGGACACTGCTTGTGGAAAATCTATGCGACAAACTCACCGGTATGTATGGCCAATTGTACAAATGTCTCTTCGGTGAAAACAACTTCTCTCCCTTAACACAAACAAGTAGGTATCCCTCTCCCACCTTGTGCTAGAGAGGGTGGGGCCAAACCAAAAATGCTAGTTGTTAGTCCCCAGTTTCCCTGAATGTTTGCACCACTTTAACTCTTGTTACCTCGGTCTAGATTTGAACACATTTGTCTGGATGAATTTATGCTTTCACACCTCAAAGCATGCTGAGGAATTACTATCCTCTGGGCTTGCTAAGCACTGCAGCATTGCAAGTGAACATGAAAATGAGTTTCCTCTTATTCTGATTACTAAATGGATTTAGCTATTGCCACCTGAGCTCCAAATAATTTCATGAATAAATTTAAATCACTCCCAGAGAGGACAATAATGACATGAAGCATTTCAGTCCACAACAGCCACCGCCACCAATCCACCTGCAGTGGCCATAAGAAGTCTGACCCCGGCACTGACAGGGCACGCCCCCTCTAGTTACCCACTGTGGGAAGGAAAACATGGTAAATAAGGGGTCACTGAGATGCAAGCGCCATGTGTAAAAGTCTAAAGTGCTTTTACATATTCCCAGGAAGTATCTAAGCGTCCGTATGTAGAAGGTTGCTTAATTTAAATGCAGGGGAGGGATTTTTTTTAAAAAAAATAAATTGTATAAGTCACTTTGTTGGTGAGTTTGTAATCGTAAGGCCAATTTCAATCTTCCTTTTCACACAGAAACGTAAATGTCTACAACAGTTGTTCACAAGGAAATCCCAAATGCGCTTCAGATGCCTGCAAGGATAACCTTTTCCAAGAAGTCAGAGCTGAGAGCTAGGGAACTACTTAGCAAAAGAAAAATGGAGTGGGCGCCAGGGGCTAGGGAGTGAAGGGAGTGAAGACTGACTGCTAGAGGCTAAAGGGCATGGGGTTTCTTTTTCGGGTTGTGAAATGTTTTCTAGAACTAGATAGTGGTGATAGTTGCACAACATAATGAGTATATTAAACACAGAGTCATAGGCTTTAAAATGCTGAATTTTATGTTTTGTGAACGATGCCTCAATTTTTAAAAAATGGTGTAGTGTGTCTCCATATACTGTCCCTCGGACCTCAGAGGGAGTGGCCTCAGAGGGAGTGCCCTCGGACCTCAGAGATCAGATGTCAGAGATCAGAGATCAGCCCAAGAGCCACAGTGGTTAATCATTAGGTAGCAGACACAGAAATTGCCCCAAAGCCAGAAGATGCAAGGTCTTGTCCCAGACTGCCACTCACTGACTGGGGGTCCTAGAGCAATCACTTGATCCCATAGGAGTGACCTGTTCCCCATACGTAAAATGAAAGTGTCATACCTGATTACTCCTCCTCCCATGGTATAAGGTGGATGGCATGATAGAAATAAAACTAGCAAAGACAAATAAGGTGCTGTCATGATGTGTCACGAGGCTTAGGCTCCCATGATAGCCCTATGACAAGTGGCACATTGCTCTCAGGGCCACAGTGTCTGTGAAGCAGTGCAAGATACTAAGTGCTTTGTTAACTGGGTGTGGTGGCTCGTGCCTGTAATCCTAGCACTTTGGGAGACTGAGGCAGGCAGATTACCTGAGCTCAGGAGTTCGAGACCAGCCAGGGCAACATGGCGAAACCCTGTCTCTACTAAAAATACAAAAAAATAGCCAGGCATGGTGGCACGTGCCTATAATCCCAGCTACTTGGGAGGCTAAGGCAGGAGAATCGCTTGAACCCGGAAGGTGGGGGTTGCAGTGAGCCAAGATTGTGCCACTGCACTCCAGCCTAGGCGACAGTGCAAGACCCTATCTCAAAAAATAACAAATAATAAAAATAATTTAAAAATAAAAATAAGAACTTAAAGTATAATAAAAAAATAAATAAATAAATAAAAATAAAAGATACTACATGCTTTGCAAAAGGTGACACTGCTGGTAGCATACACAGAATTGGGGCCAAGGTTTCCAAACTCTGGTCAAAGGCTGTTCTAGGGCAACACATGAGGATATCAGCACTGGTGACCAGCTTTGGAGCCAAACAGGCAGGATGCAGACACCAGCTCTGCCACTTAGCAGGAGAAAACACCTTGTGCAAGGGACTTGACAGCGCTATACCTCAGTTTCCTCAGCTATAAAATGGAGATAACAATAGACCCTATTGAGTCAATGTTAGGATCAAACAATCATTATATATAAAGCATTTAGCACAATATGTGACATAGGAATTCCTCAAATGTTAACTAATATTATCATTAAATTTGGTATTAAGTAGAATCTACTAGTAAGTAGAAGGTCTTCAATAAATATGCATGAGTAAATGGCTTATAAGAGACTCATTAAAATGTTCAAAAGCTTAATGGATGAAGAGAGAACTAAGCCACACTCTAAACTCACCCAGTGTTTGATGAGCCTTTAGATTCTACTGATGTGACATAAGTTTGGGAAACTGAGGCACAAGAATGTAAGTGATATGGACAAGGCCACCCCAAATCAGTCTGTTGATTAATAACAAATGCACATGGTATTGCCTTCCCCTGAAGGCAGCATAAACACCAATGGATCCTGTGTACTTTCTTAGGTCAGGTAAGAATCTATGTCTAGTTGGTGTTGCATGGATGAACGTTTCCAAATCAGAGCCAGGCAGAGTGGAACAGGATCTCAGAAATCATCAAGATTTTCAGTCTTGCCATCTGGCCAGGCCAATGCAGAGGGAGGAAGGCACTGAGCACAAGGCACCTCCTCCCATGTATCCCCAGCCCAGGCCTTTGTCCTCAATTCCAATCCTGCAGGTCCTGCTATCCAGGAGAGATTTCCATAGCACTTCCAAGAAAGCATGTCCTGAATTGGACTCTGTCTTTCCTTGTGCTAGTAACCCTCGTCCAGCTATCCTTGTGCTAGCTAGCAATACCCAGTCTTAACTACTGTTGTGTTGTAGCAAGTTTTGAAATTGGGAAGTGTGAGTCTACCAACTTTGTGCTTGTTTTTCAAGCTTGTTTGGCTATTTTGGGTCCCTTAAATTTCTGTATGAATTTTAGGATCAGCTTGTCAATTTCTGCAAAAAGACAGCTGGGATTCTGATAGGGATTGTGTTGAATCTGTAGTTCAATTTGGGAAGTATCATTCCATCTATTTTTAAACATGCTCAAATCTCTCCCATTTTAACTAGAAAACCCTCTTTTGACTGTACATCCCCATATTGATACTGCTTTCTCTCCCACCCCTTCATAACCAAACTCATAAAATGACTATCTATCCTTGTTGTACCTGCCTGCTCCCTCTCAAATCACTCCTCAATGTCCCGCAGCCAGCTCCCACTCAGAATCCACAAAACCAAATGCCAAGGCCTGCCTCTCCAACCTAGACCCTTTTCCTGAGTTCCCTGAACTCATTCAGTTTCACTGAAGGACACAGCCACCCACTGCGTTGTCCAAGCCACAAAGTTGTACACTGTCCTGACATCTTCTCCTTCATTCTCCACAGCCACCCTGTCACCAAGAACTGTCAATTCCACCTCCACCACATGCACAAAGCCCACCACTTTTCCACTGCCACTACCAAGCCAGGCAGCGATCATCTTTCCCCCTGTACAACCACAAACACCATCCTCCTGCTCCTTCCAGGTCTATGCTCCATCCAATCCATTCTCCACACAGCAGGCAGGGAGTCCTCCTTTTTCCTTTTTAGACAAACTTCAAGGCACATCACTTCCCTGCTCAAAACTCCCAAAGACCTCCTCACTACACTGAATAGAAGCTCCATATGCCTAACTATGGCCTGCAGGCCCCCCTTGTACTATACCCCCCACAGTATTACATAAATCATATTCTTTGTTTTCAAATAATGTGTGTCCACTGTGAAAATCTTAGAAAATGCAGAAAAGAAGAAATAAAATAACAGCAGGTGGTTAACAATATGGATGAACCTTGAAAACATTATGCTAAGTGTAATAAGTCAATCACAAGAAGGCAAATACTATACTCCCATTTTATGAGGTCCCTAGAGTAGTCACATTCACAGAGATAGATGGCAGAATGATGACTGCCAGGGGCTGGGAGAGTGGGAGATGGGAAATTGCTTAATGATTAGAGGTTCAGTTTTGCAAGATAAAAAAGTCACGGAGATTGGTTGTACAACAATGTGAATATCCTTAACACTACTAACTACACACTTAGAAATCATCTAAGATGGTGAGTATTATGTGGGTTCTTTTTCCACAAGTAATTAAAAAAAAAAAAAAAACAGCAAGTGATGCTTTTTAAAAATCAAACTTCAGAAAAACAAAGCCAATGATCACAAGGCATGTTAACTTTGGACAGAATCTGAAATATCATCTAATAGATCATCCCTAAAATGCAGCAAAGTAATCTCCAGTGTGTAATAGCAGTTCTCAGCCAGGGAGGATGAGCTGACCAACCTCAGAAACCTCCTCCCCCGCAGAATTCACTGGGCTGGGGGCCCAGCCATGTGCTTTGGAAGTGCATGCATTCATTCGAAGAGTCACGTTTTTGGAAAGTTTTTGTGTTGACCCCAAAACTGGCCAGTAGATTACCCTGGCACTACAAAGAATAAGTTTGTCCCCTGTTGTCGTATGATCCTTTAGACATGTGAATCCTGTGCTAAGGCTCACTGGCTACCCGCACCAGGAGATCTTGTCTCCCCGCCACAAACTCCACTTCAACCACTTCCTCCCTTTGACTTGTGCAACTTTTCTCCATGAACTTGTCCATGTGCGTCATACCGCCAGGAAACAGCTTGCTCAAATTCCCTTCCCAAATATACCTAATGGCAGACTGTGGCCTCTATCAACAATCACACTCAAATTCAACACCTGTGTACACAGTTAGGCGATGAAGCCCCAACAGCCGTTGGCACTTCTGTGGTGCTTTGTAAACACTGACTAAGCAATCTGGTGAGCAGCGTCAAAAACAGAATGAGGCCAGGCAGGGTGGCTCATGACTGTAATCTTGGCACATTGGGAGGCCAAGGCAGGATGATTGCTTGAGCCCCAGGAGTTTGAGACCAGCCTGAGAAACATGGTGAGACCTTGTCCATATAAACATTTTTAAAAAATTAAAAATTAGCTGGGTGTGGTAGTACATGCCTATAGTCCCAGTTACTTGGGAGGCTGAGGCAGGAAGATTGCTTGAGCCAGCCAGGGTGACAGGGTGAGACTCCATCTCTACAAAAAGTTTTTTTAAAATTAGCCAGGTGTGGTGGCATACACCTATAGTCCCAGCTACTCGGGAGGCTGAGGTGGGAGGATTGCTTGAGCCCAGGAAGTTGAGGCTGCAGTGAGCCATGAGTGCACCACTGCGCTCCAGCCTGGGAGACAGAGGTTGACTCTGTCTCAAATTGAAACTATACAAAACAAAACACAGAATGAGCTAGACCTTGGATATCAGTACATCCTGCTCCATAACCTTCTGAAGCCAGCTTGTCATTGAAGCAGGCAATCAGTCTGGCTCATCCCACACCACAAATTTTCCAAGTGAGTAAGAACCCACTGATTCCTGCATCTGTAGAAAATGGGAGATAGGATATATGACAACTTCAAGGAACATTACTAGGCCCACATCTGCTTGATTTGGCCAACTAAATCCCTAAGCCATTTCTACAGAATATAAATTAAATAAGCATTTAATACTATGCAAAATAAAATTACAGCTATTCAGCTGACCTTTCCCCTTTTCCACTCTGTACTTGTGCCTGTTTACAAGCCCAGTGGGGAAGGTATGCCAAGAATATAGATGTTCCGAGGATACAACAAGCCAATTAAAACAAAACAAAGCAAAAAACTAGAAATGACAAATATCCTGCAAGTCTAGATTGTTGAACATGCCTGATCAGGTTGGAGAGGGAAGCAGGAGGAGCCCAAAGAAAGTCTCCTGTGTGTCCTAACGTGGAATCTAGCTTGCCTACTTTCTAAGCCACATTCCAGCCTACATGTGTCCCTTAAGACATGAACCAAGCCAGGTTTGGCAGCAGGCACCTCACCATTAAGGCCAGCTCAGCAGTGGCCATGCTCACCACTAAGAGCCCAGCAACTTAGTAGACCACGTTTATCCCCCAGTTTCACAGAACACATGCCCCTGACAGGGATCCCAAATTTTCCATCCCTACCTGGAACATGTAGGCACCAGCAGACGTGCACATAGAAACAAATATTATACCAGAGGGCTACTCATGTTGCAACAAAGTGATTTTCTTTCTTTTTTTTTTTTTTTTTTTTTT
>NC_045445.1:3740652-3752931 GCF_002776525.5 Piliocolobus tephrosceles | reverse complement strand
GCAAGCTCCGCCTCCCGGGTTCACGCCATTCTCCTGCCTCAGCCTCCGGAGTAGCTGGGACTACAGGCGCCCGCCACCTTGCCCGGCTAGTTTTTTTTTTTGTATTTTTAGTAGAGACGGGGTTTCACCGGGTTAGCCAGGATGGTCTCGATCTCCTGACCTCGTGATCCGCCCGTCTCGGCCTCCCAAAGTGCTGGGATGACAGGCTTGAGCCACCGCGCCCGCGCCCGGCCTAACAAAGTGACTTTCACAGAGATAAATGTTGCAACAAAGTGACAGAAACACATTACAACAAAGTGATACTCCATAGAAACAAATGTTGCAACAAAGGATAATCTTATTTGTGTGAAGGACTGATATTTCCTATTCCATTTTATCTCATTAAATATGCTTCCAACTCAACTATTTGCACAGGCCACTGATGGGTTGAGCCCCAGGTGCAACAGCACTGTACAGATGCTGCCTAAGAAGTGACGTGTTTCTCATATCACAGCCAATCCAGGACTGAAGAAACTCTCTAACCAGGAGTATTTTTTTTTTTTCTTTTCTTTTCTTTTTTTTTTTGAGACAAAGTCTTGCTCTGTCACCCAGGCTGGAGTGCAGTGGTGCGATCTCGGCTCACCACAACCTCTGCCTCCCGGGTTCAAGCGATTCTCCTGCCTCAGCCTCCCAAGCAGCTGGTATTACAGGCACGTGCCACTGCACCCAGGTAATTTTTTGTATTTTTAGTAGAGACAGGGTTTCACCATGTTGGTCAGGCTGGTCTTGAACTCCTGACCTCAGGTAATCCGCCTGCCTCGGCCTTCCAAAGTGCTAGGATTATAGGTGTGAGCCATCGCACCCGGCCTACCATGAGTATTTTCTAACCAAATGTGAGAGCCCTCCCCTCCAAGTCAAGACATCTGGATTCTTCGCTTGGTTCTGTGTCTTCGAACTTGGGCAAGTTGCTCCCATCTTCTTCCTCCATTTTCCCATTCTGTAGAAGGAAGGGATTGGATTAGATAATGTAGGAGTTGTCCACTTATTGAACATTATCCACTTATTGAAGACTTAGCAAGGAGCAGCTGCCATGTCAGACGCATGGCATCAACACTTTAGTGCTTTGTGAGCTGGCATGGTGCTGATGAGCAGCCTCTTTCACCAATGAGGAGCTGAGGCTCAGATAGATGCAGCAGCATGGGGTCATGCAATTGGACAGGTCTAATTCCACCACACATGCCTGCCCCTAAGGTGCTCTAAAAGTAAAGTGCTACGATGAGACAGCTGTATTTTCTGTTGATGCTATAACAAATTCCCACATAGTGGCTCAAAACAGGACAATTTTAATACCATGCAGTTCCAGAGATCAGAAGTCTAAAATGGGTGGCCTTGGGCTAAAACCAGGGCATCAGCAGGCTGTGTTCCTTCTGAAGCTTCCAATCCATTTCCTTGCCTTTGCCAGCTTCTGGAGGTCACCCGCATTCCTTACTTAGCTCACGGCTCTTTCTCCATTTTCAAAGCACATCACTCCAAACCCTGCTTCTACCATCACATCTGCCTCCCTCTTTGACATATCAGGCCCCCTGTGATCGCATTGGGCCCACTTGGATAATCCGGGACAATTTCCCATCTTAAGATCCATAACTTAGCCCTATTTGAAAGCCCCTTTTGCCATGTAACGTCGCATATTCACAGGTCCTAGACATTAGGATGTAGACCTCTGAGCAGGGAGGCAGCATTAGTCTACTGACCACAACAGCCAATAACCATTATCTGTTCTACTGTTTCAAGCATTTAAATTGTTCACTACCGCTTGGATGAAAGAACTCTTCTCCACGTCGTTACTCCAGAGTGAAAACCCACTTTATGCTGGGTAGTTAAGGAAGGCGTGCCAGTGTGGCAAACTTACACTAAAGGGGGCCAACTCAGGAGTTATGTAAGTGCATTTGGTCAAAATGATATTTTTAGAAGTTCACTCTGTTGTGTGGAGACTTGTGTAGGAGGCCAGTTGGGGAGCTGTGGTTGTTTTCCAAACCTGTAAGGACAATGGCTCGGCACAGGATGATAGCTCCCCATCACACCCTGGACCTCTGGACTTCACTTGGTTGCTAAACCTCAGCAGGCTCTATCCCCCCTCAGGGCCCTCGGGGTTCCCTCTGCCTGGGAGACTCCTCCCATCTCTTCCCTTCACTAATTCTGCTTGGGCACCTCAGACTCCTTTTCTTTTTGAACAGCTTTGTTGAAAGTGTGAAATTCAGCGATTTCTAGTATATTCACAATGTTGTGTAAGTATCACCTATCATTTTCCAAAACATTTCCATCACCCCAAAGGGAAAACCCGGACTCATTAAGCAGTCCATCCTCCTCATCATCCCTCTCCCATCCCCCAGCACCACTAATCTCCTTTCTGTCTCTATGGATTTGCCTGCTCTGGACATCTCAGATGAATGGAATCATTCAATACATGGTCTTCCATGACTGGCTTCTTTCACTCAGCATGTCTTCAAGCTTCATCCATGTTGGAGCATGGATCCGAATTTCCTTCTTCTTATGGCTGAATAACAGTCCGCTGAATGAGTAGACAAAATTTTGTTCATCCATCCATGAGGTGATGGTCATTTGGGGTTTTCTTTCACTTTTTGCTATAATTACACATAGTGCTCTGTGAACATGTACAGACAGGTTTTCAGTTTTCTTGGGTCTACACGTAGGAGTGGAATGACTACTTTTGACAGGAAAATACAATAAGCAATCACCACAGCAGTTTCTGAAATCCATTCATGTCACACATTCCTGCTGCTTATCACTGACCCCTCTTGACTCCCAGTCCTCAGGGAGGTGTACAGGGGACTACTACCCCACCATTCACAGCCACTTTAGGCCATGTCACCCAGACTTGCACCTTCAGACAGACACAAGAACACACATAAGTGCACCTAGACATACTCCAGTAAAAGTGAAATGATATGTGTATAGGATGAAGCCAAGAAATTGACAAGTTTTACCCACACATATTTGGAAATTATTTAGGAAGAAGAGCTCTGAACACTGTAACCTGGTCTGACATCCATGCTGTGTGGTGGCGGGGCAGCAAAGAGCACACGTGCTAAAATCAGATCATCTGGGTGACAGTCATGCCTCAAACCCCCCACCCACCCACTTCCCTGCTGGGCACCTTAGTTTCCTTGCCTGTAAAATGAAGATGATAAAACAGTCCCTGCTGCATCACTCTTGTGTGGACTCAGTGAGCTGGCACAGGTAAAGCACAGTGTTCAATAAGCGTGCACAGTCCTTCCCTTCCCCTAGGGGCTTCAAGGGGCTCCAGCAGTCAAGGCCAGTCAGTTCTCTTAGTTTACAGCTCTGCCAAAATAGCCCTAGCAAGAAGGGGTCTTCTCAAGGTCACTCAGCTGGTTGGCACAGGTCTGGGACTATAATCTCTTTAATGATATAAAAGTACAACGAAACTCCCTTGGGAAGACTAACTTCAGAAGTGATAAGCCTTTTCTATAGCACAAGCAGCAATGCAAGCCGCATTTAGCTGGAACAATCCAATGCACCATGTTCAAACCATTCAAGGGTAACAACAAATCTGTGTTCAGTCCCCCATCTGGCAATCACTGCTACTACCATGAAGGGCCAATCCCAGAGACATACCTGAGAAGGATATGCCTGAGAGATGTTCCAGTATGATATGACAAAAAAAAAAAAAAAAAAAAAAAAAAAGAGGAGAAAAATCCAAGTAGCAGAGAATGGCTAAGGAGCTATGAAGTTACAGTCAGATAGGCAAGATGCACCTCCTTTGGGAGCCCTTCTCTGATGTATCCCCTCCACATCATCAAAACACCAGGTATAATTTCATCAGCTTGGCTCTTGCAACCCCCACATAACAGAAGCCCATGGGGACAGTGAGGTGACCGGTCCTCTTTCTTGTCCTAGTCCTGAGCCCAGAACCTGGGCCCAGAGAACGCACATTTGAACTTTCGCTCTGCTCATAAAACAAGCAGCCCACCAAGTGCTTTTCCCAATAGCAAGCCACTCTTGAAATAATTTAATCTGAAATTACCTGCCTACTCTCTCTACCTCCACTTTGGATCATTTAATTATTGCTACCCATAACAAGATGCAAAACTGCTTAGGAATTCCCTGGGGGCTGGTTGGCTGGGGTCTTGTTGGCAGCTAATCCACAAAGTCTTTCCTTAGCATAGGCAAAGAGTGATGCCTTATATTTTTGTTACGGGCTCAATTGTGCCCCCTCTCAATGCATACATTGAAATCCTAACTCCTATTAACTTAGAATGACCATATTTGGAGAGAGGGTCTTAACAGAGGTAATCAAGTTAAAATGAAGTCATTAGGGTGGGCTCTAATTCATTATGACTGGTATCTTCACAAAAAGGGGGCATTTGAACACAGACACACACAGAGAGAAGACAACGTGAAGAGACACAGAGAGAAGACAGATACCCATAAGCTCAGAAGAGTGGCCTGGAACAGATTCTGTCTCACAACCCTCAGAAGGAACCAACCTTGCCAACACCTTGACTTCAGACTTCCAGCTTCCAGAATCATGAGATTATACATATCTGCTACAGACGCCCCCCATCATGCGGCATTTCATGACAGTAGCTCGAGGAAACTAACATAGCCTTAATGGCTCCCTGTGGCTGCCTGCTGCCCCCTGCCCCTGGTGGTTCACTGCAGCTGGTACAATGAGGGAGGAAAGGGGACCCACGGAAAAAGACAGATGGCCTAGAGAAGACATCTGCCTCTCTGCCAGGACCCTGAGCAATCGTGAGGAAGTGACTTTGCTGCTCTGTGCCCTCCATATGTAAGATGGAAGTAACACCTGCAGCCATGCACAATCGCTACTGACTGGTGCATGACTGGTATTGCTGTGGTTCGTACTGTGTCTCCCAGAAGGAAATGTTCAAATCTGAACACCTGGTGCCTGTGAATGTGACTTTATTTGGAAATAGGGTCATTGCAGATGTAATGAGTTAAGGTGAGGTCATACTGGAGTGGAGTGGGTCCCGTATCCAGTGTGGCTGGTTGTATTAGTCCATTCTTGCCTTGCTATAAAGAACTACCTGAGACTACATAATTTATGAAGAAAAGAGGTTAAACTGATTGACAGTTCCATAGGCTACGCAGGAAGTATGGCTGGGGAGGCCTCAGGAAACTTACAGTCGTGGTGGAAGGTGAAGGGGAAGCAGGCACATCTTCACATGGTGGAGCAGGAGGGAGAAAGTGAGTGGGGAAGTGCCACACTTTTAAACCATGAGATCTCGTGATAACTCACTCACTATCATGAGAACAATGAGGGGGAAATCCACCCCCATGATCAAATCACCTCTTACCAGGTCCCTCCTCCAATGCTGAGGATTACAATGAGACATGAGATTTGACGGAGGACACAAATCCAAACCATATCACTGGTGTCCTTATAAGAAGAGCAGAAGATAGAGGCACACAGGGGAGAACTCCATGTGAACATGGAGACAGAGATTGAAGTGATGTAGCTGCAGGCCAAGGAACACCAAGGATTGCTGGCAACTACCAGCAGCTAGGGGGGCAAGAAAGGACCCTCCCATACAGCTATCAGAGGGACTGTGCCCTGCTAACACCTTGATCTCTGAATTCTAGGCTCCAGAACTGTGGGAGAATACACCTTTGTTGTTTTGAATCACACCATTTGTGGTACATTGTACTGGCAGCCCCAGGAAACTCATACAGTCATTTAAATCCAAACTCATAGGCCTGGCACACAAGTCCCTCCCCAGTCTGGCCCTGACCTGCCACTTTTAAATTCTTCCCTCATTCCCCACTGCACACATTCTGTATGCCCTGACTGTGGTGATTCCCTGAAGGACATACCTTGCCCACACTTTGGCACCTGCCATTTCCTGGGTCTGAAGCGTCCTTCTTTGTATTTTATGGCCAAGGATAGTTATTGCCTAAATTGAACATCATATCCTCTAGGAAGCCTCAGCCCACCCCACCAGACAGAGGACAATTTCCTCCTGTGTATCACATCACATTCCTGTGGTGGTTCTTGACAAACAGAATATTCTAACTTCCATTCATGGCTAACTTCTCTACAGAAAGGAGGTCTGAGAGGCTTCAGGCCACAGCACCTAAGGCAAGGCCAGGTGTACGACATGCCAACTGGGCACTCAGCATGCCTGTTACATGAAGTCACCTGGCCCAGCATTTTTCAGTAACACCAAAATGTTCCAGAGGAGGCTTTCCTCATCTGAGAGGAAAAGAAATGAATGATGGACATACACAATGACATGAATGAATCTCAGAATAATTATGCTGAGTGGCCAAAGCCAGGCCAAAATAATAATAATAATAAAGACTACATGCTGTGTGATCCCATTTCTATAAAACTCTAGAAAACAAACCATAGTGAGAGAAAACAGATCAGACATCAATGTAAAGACACAGAAAACATGAAAATGAAAGGGAAGTATGACACTTCCAAAGGAACACCATAATTCTCCAAAAGGAAACCCCAATAAAAAAGAAATTCATGAAATCCCAGAAAAAATAATTCAAATTATTAATTCTAAAGAAGTTCAGTGAGATACAAAATAATTCCAAAAATCAATACCAAGAAATCAGTAAAACAATTCAGGATACGAATGAGAAATTTACCACAGAGATAGATATAAAAATGAACTAAACAGAAATTCTGGAAGCGAAGAATTCATTGAACGAATTACAAAATACATTCAAAATCTTCAACAATAGATTAGCTCAAACAGAAGAAAGAATCTCAGAACCTGAAGAGAGGTCTTTTGAGATAACCCAGTTGGAAAAAAATAAAGAAAAAAGATAAAAAGAATGAGCAAAGCCTTCATAATATATGGGCAATCATTAAGTGAGCAAATTTACAAATTATCATTATCCCAGAGGTGAAGAGAGAATGAAAGGTGTTGAAAAACGAATAAAATAATAGATGAAAACTTCCCATGCCTAGTAGGGAATACAGACATCCAGATCCAGGAGATTCAGTGATCCCCAAACAAACATGATGCAAAAAGGTCTTTTCAATGGCACATTATATCAGAACGTCTGAAGTCAAATTTAAAGAGCAACCCATAAAAACAGCAAAAGAAAAGCATCTCATCACCTATAAAGGAACCCCCATCAGACTAACAGCAGTAAAATTACAGGCCAGGAGAGAATGGCATGATATGTTCAAAATGCTGAAAGAAAAAAAATCTGCCATCCAAGGATACTATCCATCAAAATCATTCTTCATAAAATGAAGGAGAAATAAAGTCCTTCCCAGACAAGCAAAAGCAGAGGGTATTCATTGATATGAGACTGGTCTAATAAGAAATGCTCAAGGGAGTCCTAAACCTGAAAGTGAAAGGACAACATTTACAATCATGAGAACGTACAAAAGTAGAAAACTCAATAGTAAAGCAAACACACAAATGAGAAAGACAAAGGACTCAAACTGTACCACTACAGATAGCCACCAAACCACAATGGCAAACAACAAGAGAAGAAAGGGACAAACAACATACAAAACAACTAGAAAACAATTAAAAATTTGACAGAGACGAAACCTCAGATATCAATAAACTTGAATGTAAATGGATTAAATTCTCCACTTTAAAAAATATAGACTGGCTGATGGATTAAAAAACATCATCCAACTATGCGCTGCCTATAAGAAGTGGACTTTACCTGTAAAGACACATATAGACTGAAAGTAAAGGGGTGGAAAAAGATACTCCATGCAAATGGAATCCAAAAGTGAGCAGAAGTAGCTATACTTACATGAGGTAAACTTATATCAGTTAAATGGACGTTAAGACAAAAATAATTTTAAAAAGACAAAGAAGGTCATTGTATAATGCTAAAGGGATTAATTCAGCAAGAAGAAATAATGATTCTAAATATACCTGCACATAACACTGGAGCACCCAGATTCAAAAAGCAAATATTACTAGCTCTAAAGAGAGGGAGAGACAGACAGAGACTCAAATACAATAATGGTGGAGGACTTCAACACTCCACTCTCAGCGTTAGATCATCTAGACAGAAAAACAAAATAAAAATTGGATTTAAACTGGACTTTAGATCAGATGGACCTAATACACAGTTACAGAAGATTTTATCTAACAACAGCAGAATGCACATTCTTCTCATCAACACATGGAACATTCTGCAAGGCAGACCATATGTTAGGCCACAAAACAAGTCAGTGAATTTTTTTTTAATTAAAATCATATCAAATATCTTCTCAGACCACAATGGAATAAAACTAGAAATCAATAACAAGAAGAACTTTGGAAACTATGCCAATGCATGGAAATTAAACAATATGCTCCTGAGTGACCAATGAGTATCAATGAAGAAGTTAAGACGGAAATCAAAAAACTCTTGAAACAAATGAAAATGGAATGTAGCAAAAGCAGTACTAAGAGGGACATTTATGGCAACAAACACCTACATCAAAAAGTAGAAAGATTTCAAATAATTAGTCTAACAATACACCTCAAGGAACTAGAAAAAGAATAATCCAACCCCAAAATTAGCAGAAAGAAAGAAAGAAAGAAAGAAAGAGAGAGATCAGAGCAGAACTAAATGAAACAAAGATTAAAATACAAAGGATCAATGAAAGAAAAAGTTGGTTCCTTAAAAAGAAACAAAATTGATAAACCAATTTTGCTGGCTAACCAAAATAGCTAGGCTAACCAAGAAGAAGAGAGAAGACCCAAGTAAACAAAATCAGAACTGAAAAAGGGGACATTACAACTGATGCCACAGAAATACAAAAGATTATCAGAGACTATTATGAACAACTATACACTAACAAACTGGAAAACCTAGAGGAAAAGAATAAATTTCTAGAAACATACAACCTACCAAGATTGAACCAGGAAGAAACAGAAAATCTGAACAGACCAATAACAAGTAATGAGAATGAAATAATAATAAAAAGTCTCGGCCAGGTGCTGGGGCTGACACCTGTAATCCCAGCACTTTGGGAGGCCGAGGTGGGTGGATCACGAGGTCAGGAGCTTGAGACCAGCCTGGCCAAGATGGTGAAACCCCGTCTCTCCTAAAAATATAAAAATTAGCCAGGCGTGGTGGCACACGGCTATAATCCCAGCTAACTCGGGAGGCTGAGGCAGGGGAATCACTTGAACCAGGGAGGTGGAGGTTGCAGTGAGCCGAGATCATGCCACTGTACTCCAGCCCAGGCAACAACAGCGAAACTCTATCTTTGTTTTTATTTTTTGTTTGTTTGTTTGTTTGTTTGTTTTTTTGAGATGGAGTTTCACTCTTGTTGCCCGGGCTGGAATGCAGTGACGCAATCTCAGCTCCCTACAATCTCCACCTTCCAGGTTTAGGCGATTCTCCTGCCTCAGCCTCCCAAGTAGCTGGGATTACAGGTGTGCACCACCACTCCCGGCTAATTTTTTGTATTTTTAGTAGAGACAGGGTTTCACCATGTTGGCCAGGCTGGTCTTGAACTCCTGACCTCAAGTGATCCACCTGCCTCAACCTCCCAAAGTGCTGGGATTATAGGCACAAGCCACCGCGCCTGGCAGCAAAACTCCATCTTAAATAATAATAATAAAAATAATAAAAAGTCTCCCAACAGAGAAAAACCCAGGACAGGATAAATTCGCTACAGAATTCTAAAAGACATAAAAAAGAACTGATAGTAATCCTCCTCAAACTATTCCAAAAAATTGAGGAGAAGGAAATTCTCCCTAAATTATTCTATGAGGCCAGCACTACCCTGATACCAAATCAGTAAAGGACACAATACAAAAAGAAAACTACAGGCCAATATCCCTGATGAACAAAGATACAAAATCCTCAACAAAATAATATCAAACTGAATTCAATAGCACATCAAAAAAATAATACACCACGATCAAGTGGAACTTATGCCAGGGATGCAAAGATGGTTTAACATACACAAGTCAATAAATGTGATACATCAACAGGATGAAAAACAAAAACCACATGATCATCTCAATAGACATAGAAAAAGCATTTAATAAAATGTAATATCCCTTCATGGTAAAAACTCAAACTAGGCAAAGAAGAAACATATGTCAAAATACTAACAGCCATATTGACAAACCCACAGCTAACATCATACTGAATGAGGAAAAGCTGAAAGCATTCCCTCTAAGAACTCAAACAAGACAAAGATGGCCACTTTTACCACTTCTATTCAACATAGCACTGGAAGTCCTAGTCAGAAAAATCAGGCTACAGAAAGAAATAAAAGGCATCTATATTGGAAAAGAGAAAGTCAAATTGTTCCTCTTTGCAGATGACGTATCTTACATTTAGAAACACTGAAAGACTTCACCAAAACAACTTTTAAAGCTGATAAATTCAGTAAAGTCTCAGGATACAAAAATCAACACACAAAAATCAGTAGCATTTCTATACACAAATAATGAAACGACCAAAAAAGAAATCAAGAAGGTAATTCTATTTGCAATAGTTACCAAAAAAGTAAAATAAATTTAACCAAGGAGGTGAAAGATCTCCAAAAGTAAAACTACAAAACACTGATGAAAGAAATCGAAGAGTATACAAACAAATGGAAAGACATTTCATGCTCATGGACTGAAAAAATGAATATCATTAAGATGACCATACTGCCCAAAGCAATACAAAGATTCAATGTAACTGCTATCAAAATATCAATGCCATTTTTCACAGAAATACAAAAAACAATCCCAAAATTTGTATGAAACCAACAAGGAGCCCAAACAGCCAAAGCAATCCTGAGCAAAAAGAACAAAGCTGGAGGTATTACACTATCTGACTTCAAAATATATTACAAGGCTATAGTAACCAAAACAGCATGGTATTGGTGTAAAAACAGACACATAGACCAATGGAACAGAATAGATACACAGAAATATATCCACATATTTACAGCACCAAGAACATGGACTGGGGAAAGGATAGTCTCTTTAATAAATGGTGCTGGGCAATAAAAAAATGATAAAGGGGATATCAACATTGATCCCACAGAAATACAAACTACTATCAGAGAATACTATAAACACCTAGCTGGGCACAGTGGCTCACGCCTATAATCCCAGCACTTTGGGAGGCTGAGGCAGGCAAATCACAAGGTCAGGAGTTCGAGACCAGCCTGGACAACATGGTGAAACCCCATCTCTACTAAAAAAAAAAAAAAAAAAAATACAAAAAATTAGCTGGGTGTAGTGGCGGGTGTCTGTAATCTCAGCTACTCAGGAGGCTGAGGCAGGAGAACAGCTTAAAACTGGGATGCAGAGGTTTCAGTGAGCCAAGATGACTCCACTGCACTCCAGCCTGGACAACAGAGCGAGACTCCATCTCAAAAAAAAGAAAAAGAGAGAGAGACAGAGTACTATAAACACCTCTATGCAAATAAACTAGAAAATCTAGAAGAAATGGATAAATTCCTGGACACATACACCCTCCTAAGACTAAACCAGGAAGAAGTCGAATCCCAATAATAAGTTCTGAAATTGAGGCAATAATGGTAGTTGTCCATAGATGACATCTATTTTCTTATTTCCTGGGAACTTATTATGTTTACATTTAAAAGCAATAAAACTCTTTAAAAAGCACTGATATAATACAAAGGTAATAGCATCCAATACCCCTGTGGTAGGCAGAATTTCTCAAGGACATTACCATTCTAACCCCCAGAGCCTGTGACTCTTGTCACTTCATGTAGCAAAAGTGACTGCCAGATGTGATTAAGGATCCTGAGATGGAGAGATTACTCTGGATTACCTGGGTGGGCCCAAGGTAATCACGAGGGTCCCTATAAATGAAACAGGGATTAGGGAGGGCCAGAGTCAGTGTCATCAGAGTAATGTGGGTCCAAGCCAAGGAACGGAGGCAGTATCCAGGTCTCCAGACACTGGAAAATGCAAGGAAATGGATTCACTCTCAGAACCTCCAAAAGGAGCACAGCCATGCTGACACTTTGAGTTTAGCCAGTGACACCCCTGTCAGCCTTGTAACCTCCAGAATGCAAGGGTATATATGGGTGTTGCTTTAAGCTTGTATGTGATTTGTTATAGCAGCCCTAGGAGACCGCTGGTCCCTTTCTTCTATGTATGTGTTCATCTGTTCTGTCAACAAGGCTTTGCTGAGCTCTACTCTATGCCAGCCACCATCCTGGGCCTGGGAAATAGCATGAACATTACATCCCCTGCCCCAGAGAAGTGGACAGAGCAGTTGGCATCTATTTAAAAGAAACCAGGTGAGAAAGAGAGAAAGAGAGAAAGAGAGAAAGGG
>NC_045445.1:3713389-3740552 GCF_002776525.5 Piliocolobus tephrosceles | reverse complement strand
GGGGGGGGGGGGGGGGGGGGGGGGGGGGGGGGGGGGGGGGGGGGAGGAAGGAAGGAAGGAAGGAAGGAAGGACGCCACCAACCAGGTGCCCAACTTCGTTCTGAAGAGATTTGCAGTATCCATTTGGAATTCACTCTATATCCTGTTCTGTTAAACCTTTAATGTCACATTTTCAACAATCACTTATTCTTAAAAGAGTGATCCTACTTACAATTATGTATATTCTAATTGGGCAATATGACTGACAAAGGCCTTAATTATGGCCCACAATTCACACCTTAGTATATGTTATTATGCCTTTGCTACAAGTTGGCATTTGTGAACATTACACCATGGTTCTGTCGATTATTGTTCTTGCAGGGCATTTGTGTGAGGTAAGCTGACAAACGATGGCAGTCCAACCACCAGAGCCTTTTATTTACCTGAGGAAAACATCTTTTGGTTACTTGAACCCAAACCATAGGGAGGGGCTTCCAGTAGGGGTCAACTCTGTCCGCAAGGAACTTAATTTGCCACTCTTATAAATTACTGCACTAGTCATGTAAAGGTAGGATGATCACACTCCTATTTTCAGATGAGAAGACCAAGGCACAAAGCAATCAAAGGCAGCAAGTCAAGGAGGAAGAATTCATTTGCCATCTGTTTCACTTTCCATGTGGATCTTGTAGCAGTGGCTCCAAGAGGAACAGCCACATAAACTTCCAGGCTGGCTCATGATTGGGGCATGAGCATCCTTTCTTTTGGCGTTTTTTGTTTGTTTGTTTGTTTTTGTATGCTTCTATTTGCTGCAGTGAAATCTGCCTGTATCACTGTACTGGGTTGAATAGTGCTCGCCCAAATTCATACCCAACCAAAACCTATGAATGTGATCTTATTTGGACGAATGGTCTTTGCAGATATAGTCAAATTAAGACGAGGTTATAACGGATGAAAGTGGGCCCTAATCCAACAAGAGGTGTTCTTATAAGAAGACACAAACTTGGAAACAGGCTCAGGAGAGAATTCCATGTGAAGATGGAGACACAGAGATTAGAGTGACGCAGCTGCAAGCTGAGGAATGCCAGGGACTGATGGCCACTACCAGCAGCAGGCAGAGACAAGATTCTTCTACTTAGAGCTTTTAGGGAGAGAATGGCCCTCCAAACACCTTGATCTTAGACTTCTAGCCTCCAGAGTTGGGAGACAATACATCTCTGTTGTTTTCAGCCACCCAGTTTGTGATACTTTGTTACAGCAGCCCTAGGAAAGCTGTACAAGCACACATTACCTAAGCATTCTGGAATAATCAAGAGTAAGGAGTAGAGTAGGTAAGTTAATTCGACAGGCTTCCTGGAAGCTAGGAGCTTGAGAGAAGGTGCTTAAAGCAGGAAGAACACAGCTTGGGAAGGAGGATGACAGGTAACAAATGACATCTTCATTTGACCAAACTAAAGATTCCCTCCCAGGCCAGAAGATAACAAGGCATCCACACATGCACAAAGCACTGTGCATGACACTGCAGATGTGCAACATTTATCGCGGCTGCTTAGCACAACAAGATACCTTTTCACATCTACCATGAACGCAAAAATTCAAGAGATGAATGGATTTGGGAAGAATGTGGAAATATGGAAGCCCATGGGCCCCGTTGGTGGGAGTATGATCCAGCAGTCATCCTAGAAGCCACCTGGCAGCACTTGCGGTGTGCCCCATGATGTGACACTCTGCTCCTGGGCACATGGAGAAGGATGCTTGCTGCTGCACTGACCGTGGAACAGGGAACTAGAGACACCTTGGGTGTCACACCCTAGGACAATTGGAAGCAACAAAGCAGATAGAGCAACATGAAGAGATCTTGAAAACACGGTTCTGAGTGCAAACAGTAGGAAACAGATCAGCACAATACTATTCATAAAAAGCACACATGCACTCTACATATTTCACAAGGATATGTGCATATTTAATGACATAAAGAACAGGTGCTTCACAACCATGCGAATGTACTTAATACCACGGAGTTGTAGACTTAAAAACTGTTAAAATAGTAAATTTACCTGCCTGGGCAACATGAAACCCCATCCCTATAAAAAACAGAAAAATTAACTGGGTGTGGTGGTGCACACCTGCGGTCTCAGCTACTTGAGAAGCAGAGGCAGGAGAATCGCTTGAGCCCAGGAGGCAGAGGCTGCAGTTGGTCAAGATCATGCTACTGTACTTCCAGCCTGGGAGATAGAGCGAGACCCTGTCTCAGAAAAAATAGTAAATTTTGCATATGTGTATTTCACCACAGGAAAAAATTGGGAGGAAAAAAAGAGTGGTGCTTAATGAGGACGGGGGGAAAAGTATAGATGGAGGATAAAGGGGAATATAAACTAATACAAGCCAAAGTGAGGCCACGCATTGTGGTACATGCCTATAATCCTAACACTCTGGGAGGCCCAGGTGGGAGGATCTCTTGAAGCCAAGAGTTTGAGACCAGCCTGGGCAACACAGTGAGATCCCATCTCTATAAAAATTTAAAAATTAGCCAGGCATGGTGGGGTGGGGTATGCCTTGTAGTTCTAGCTACTTGAGAGGCTCAGAGAGTTCAAGGCTGCAGTGAGCTACAACTGATTGACTGACAAATTAGATAGACTACATAGATGGATAAACAGATAGATAAATAATGTTTAAAATGACAGAGGGGTCTTGCACACCTTCCATGGTGACCTGAGACGTGAGATGAACTCCACTTTCTGCATCAGAGAGCCAAGAGGGTTAGACTAGGAGGGCAAACAAGGCGTGGCCCATCACGGCAACTGCACAAGAGGCCTTCGGGAAGTGATGACTCTCTCCATCCCCAGCAACAGCACACTTTTCCATGGACCTACTTGGAAATGGAATCATCGAGTCACCTCAAACTCCATCAGATGCAATACCAACAGGAAAAAGAAGATGAAAACTCTACTGAAGTTTGGGTAGTGGTATTTTTAAAACCTAATTTAGGGGGCCAGGTGTGGTGGCTCACACCTGTCGTCCCAACACTTTGGGAGGCCAAGACAGGAGGATTACTTGAGGCCAGAAGTTCAAGACCAGCCTGGCCAACGTAGTAAAAACCCATCTGTACAAAAAATACAAAAATTGGCTGGGCGTAGTGATGCACTCCTGTAGTCCCTGCTACTCTGGAGCTGAAGTGGGAGAATCGCTTAAGCCCAGGGGTGGTGGAGGCTGTGGTGAGTCGTGATTGTGCCACTGCACTCCAGCCTGGGCAACAGAGTGAGACCATCTCAAAAGACAAAACAAAATAAAAAACCAATTTTAGGAAACCTTCAACTATCAGCCTGCAGAGAACCCAAAGACATGGGAAACTGTGGTCTTGGAATTCTTGACCATTCAGCCCAGCAATTCTCAGATGCAAAATGCCCAGGTAGGGGATAGGATCCTGGAACACACACACACACACACACACACACACAAACACAGGAAAAACCTAAGGAACTCTGAATAAAACATGGACTTTAATAACAGTGTATCAATACTAGTTTATTGATTGTGATAAATGTACTATACTAATATGCAATGTCAATAATAAGAGAGGGATAAAGAGGTCAGATAATGGGTACAAAAAGGCTGGGTGCAGTGGCTCATGCCTGTAATCTCAATACTTTGGGAGGCCAAGGCAGAAGGATTGCTTGAGGACAGGAGTTCAAGAACAGCCTAAGCAAAATAACAAGACCCTGTCTCCATTAAAAAAAATAAATAAATAAACTTTTAAATGGGTGCAAAAATATGATTAGAAAGCTTAAGTTCTAGTATTACATAACACAGTAGAGTGACTCTAGTTAACAAGAATTTATTGTATATTTCAAAATAGCTAGATGAGAAGAATTATAATATTCTCAACACAAAGAAATGATAAATGTGTGAGGTGGCGGCTATTCTAATTACCTTGATTTGATCATTACACATTATATACATGTATCAGAGTATCACACGTACCCCCACAATATGTACAATGATACATCAATTTTGATAAAGTTTTTTGAATAGGGGAAACTGGGTGTGTAGCACATGAGAACACTCTGCTATTTTCACAATCTTCTATAAATCCAAAATGTTCTAAAATTTAAAAATCAAAAGGAAAAAAAACCCAGGTAGCTCCTGGGACCTATTTCATCCTACTAATCATCCTGTTTTGTTGTTGTTGTTTTAATGTGCAAAAACACTTTCCTTATTACTGTATGTTTACTGAAGACATTCCTTTTTTACTTTTATTTTTTAATTGACAAATAATAACTGTACACAGCTGGAGGTGGTGGCTCACACCTGTAATTCCAGCACTTTGGGAGGATGGGGCAGGCAGATCACTCGAGTCCAGGAGTTCAAGACCAGCCTGGGCTACGTGGTAAAACCCTGTCTGTACCAAAAATACAAAACTTAGCCAGGTGTGGTGGGACACACCTGTAGTTTCAACTACTTGGGAGGCTGAAGCAGGAGGATCACTTGAGCTTGGGAAGCAAAGGTTGTAGTGAGCTGAGATCTCCCCACTGTACTCCAGCCTGGGCAACAGATTGAGACCTTGCCTCAAAGTAATTAACTGTAGTACATATTCAAGGGGCATATTGTGATGTTCTGATACATATAGTAATATAATGTGGGCTGGGTGCGGTGGCTCACGCCTGTAATCCCAGCACTTTGGGAGGCTGAGGCGGGTGGATCACTTGAGGTTGGGAGTTCAAGACCAGCCTGGCCAACATGGTGAAACCCCGTCTCTACTTAAACTACATGGCCGGGACGGTGGCTCACGTCTTTAATCCCAGCACTTTGGGAGGCCAAGATGGGTGGATCACAAGGTCAGGAGATCAAGACCATCCCGGCTAACCCAGTGAAACGCCGTCTCTACTAAAAATACAAAAAATTAGCTGGGCAAGGTGGCACGCGCCTATAATCCTAGCTCCTCGGGAGGCTGAGGCAGGAGAATCGCTTGAACCCAGGAGGTGGAGGTTGTAGTGAGCCAAGATCGCGCCACCGCACTCCAGCCTGGGTGACAGAGCGAGACTCCGTCTCAAAAAAAAAAAGAAAAAAAAAACTACAAAAATTAGCCGGGTGGTCGCACATGCCTGTAATACCAGCTACTTGGGAGGCTGAGGCAGGAGAATAGCTTGAGCCCGGGAGGCGGAGCTTGCAGTCAGCAGAGATCATGCCATTGCACTCCAGCCTGGGTGACAGAGCGAGACTCCATCTTAAAAATAATAATAATAATAATATAATGTATGGTGCCCACATTAGTGTAATTAGCATAACCATCATCTCAAACATTTATCATTTCTTCATGTTGGTAACATTCAATGTCCTCCTAGTTATTTAAAACCATATATTCTTGGCTGGGTAGTGGCTCACGCCTATAATCCCAACACTTTGAGAGGCCAAGGCGGGCAGATCACTTGAGATCAGGAGCTCAAGACCAGCCTGGCCAACATGGTGAGACCCCATCTCTACTAAAACTACAAAAATTAGCCAGGCATGGTGGCACATGCTTGTAATCCCAGCTACTCAGGAGGTTGAAGCAGAAGAATCGCTTAGCCTGGGAGGCAGAGGTTGCAGTGAGCCAAGATCTCTGCACTCCAGCCTGGGCGACAGAGTGAGACTCTTGTCACACACACACACACACACACACAAGAAACATATATTCTTGTTAACTGCAGTCATCCTAACATAGTATAGAACACTAGACTTATTCTTCCTATCTAGCTGTAATTTTGGATCCTTTAACAAATCTCTTCCTAACTGCCCCCTTCCCCCTACCCTTCCCAGCCTCTAGTATCCTCGGATCCACTTTCTACTTCTACGAGATTAACTTTATTTAGCTTCCATATATGAGTGAGAACATGTGGTGTTTAACTTTCTGTTGCTATCAGCCTGGGTTTTAAGAGGACAGAGGCTTACGGATGTAGGTGGTTTCCTGTGAAGACTGCAATCCTTTGAATAGAATCCACGGAAGCATACTTGGGATGGCCTTGTGGCAGAAGATGACTAAAATTCAGTTACATCAGAATCAATAAACAAAGATGACTATGATACTTAATCAGATTTCTGTGATGTTCTCTTCTGCAATCTGCCAAATTCTCTGCTCTTCACTAGTTTCTCTCATGGTCAAGGCAAGTGAATCAGACTTTCCTGGATAATAAATTTAGTATTTTCTGAAAATGAGCTTGTCCTGATGATGGTCCCTGTGAAATGCCTTTCCTTGTGAGTCTGTTTCTCTCATCACTAGTAGGAATGTCTAGGTTCTATATCCAGTCTAAGAACCTCCAAAGGAACCTCCTGGAAATCTCACCTTGTAAGTTCACTTCTCAGCATCTAACTCTCACGTGTGCAGGGAGACCTGTATAAATCATTGCCAGCTGAGGAAATGGCACCACTGCTCCTCAAGCCAGAAACCTGGGCATTACCCATGACAACTCCTTTCCTTCACCACCCACATCCAATCCACCAGTGAGGCCAGTCAATTCGACCTAACAAATCCCTCTTGCATCCAGTCATTTCCTTCAGGCCCACTGCCATCACCCTGGTCCCTCCACTAAGCACTTTGGACATACCTTGCTCTCTAGTTCATTTCCATTTTGTTTCTATCTCATATTTGTATGTAATTCTAATGTTTTCTGTATATGTCTTATTGTGTCTTCTCCAGATTTCTTCTGGATCTTCCCAAGGTGCTCTACTGATCCGACAGAAAACACCCTTCAGAGTGCCCTGAATGGCTGTCAGTCCACAGCTAGCCAGTCAGGAGAAGACGGCATGTGCTTGTGTCACTGTTGCCAGCCAAGGCGTCTGCTCAGGCCCTCTCTTTGCCTTCCTCAATAAAGAGCTATTTTACAACCTTTGTACTAAAGACAGAAGAAAATAATCAGACTCCCTCTTTGGGAAGTATTCTTTAAAAATGACTATCCATATAAGCAAGTAGTTTTAAGAAAACACTCTTTCAAACATGTCTGTATCTTTGGCCTTTTGGAGGAAGATGGGGAGGGGAGACTGGGGAGGGAAGACGAGGAGGGAATAGCTGACTGGCAAGGTTGTTCTCATCCCCACTGCTGGTGAGGCATTTGATTTCATAAGTATTAATCAGAATCACTCTTGATTATAGCAAAAACAACCTTTGCTATAATTTTAATGCAATTAACTAGAATATATGGTAATTCTGAGCAATCTTGCTCTTGAGATTAAAGAACAGCCTGCCAGGAAACATATGAATAAAGCTTTAAGATCAAAATTTGCATAATTAGGTTTCTTCCCTGCTCTGCCCACCCCAACCCCACCCTCTCTGGCTATGCTAAGTTCTGCTTAAAGGAGATGTTCAAAGTCAGCAAGCCTACTGCCTGGGCTTCCCTCCCAGGTTGGCATGTTCCTCTGTGAAAGCATGTTTATGTTCCTTCCAATACAGCTCTGATGGACTAACAGACAGCCAAAGACAGGCGGACGAATTACAGAGTGCACAGGTTTTGAGCCATACTTCCAGAGGTTGGAGCAAACAAGTCACAATGTCTTCATGGTACTAAATTGCCAGGAAGCAGTTTGTAGAAAAATGAGCTGGGCATGGTGGCACGTGCCTGTAATCCCAGCTTCTTAGGAGGCTGAAGCAGAAGAATCGCTTAGCCAGGGAGGCAGAGGTTGCAAATTTGTCACCCTGCTCTGTGGAGGTATCATACTAATCAATGCATCAAACCACAGAACTACAGGTCTCATGTTCAATATTTTAATGCCTCGTCACAAAGGATGTCCTCATCACATATTCCTCCCTCCTCCCAGGCTCAGGAACTGCTGCCACCAGAAAGGCTCCACCTCCTACACCCCTCCTTTAACAGGGGCTATGACAGCCCGAGCCACTGTCTCACCCCACTGCACTGCACCCCGCATCCTAGCAGCCCCAGAATCCCTAACTCTCTTGGGAGAGCCCGCCTTGCTCCAGGCGGGAAGAAAAGGCAGCAAGCAGTTATTTTCCTGAATAAGGGACAAGCAGAACTGTGCACACACACTTCTGAGAAGAGGGGGAATGCAAGGAGTGACAGTAGCACTCGCACCCATCTGGCACACCGGCTGAGGGCTGAGCATCTACGGGAACTAGTGAAACAATCCCTACGCCTCCCACACACAAAAGGATTTTTAACATACAAAATTGTGGGAAATGTCAACAGTCCCATTTCCTTTTAAATAACTTATTCTTGGATGTGCAGTAAGGCTTGGGCCGAAAGGTTAATATTCCTTTATCAGAAGGCTTAGAAGACACAGAAATCATTTTTGCTATTTGCTGCTTTGAAAATGCAGAAAGGAGGAAAATGACAAGACAGGGAACAGTTGGCCCTTTTTTGAAGTTCAGCTTGAAGCTGTAACCCCACACCAGAGATTACTCAGATAACTAAAAATATTCTCTGACCTCTTGCTCGAGCACTCATATTTATATCCTCTATCTCTCAAAACCCCTGGAAAATATCAGAAAAGCAGCCTACAAGTGACTATATTCATGAAAGCACTAGAAACAGGAGGCAGGTAGGGAGGGCATCCACAGATTTAGACTGAAGGTTGATAAGATTGGAATGACAGAAAAATCAAAGCCAGAGGAGCTGAACACCAGCAAATATTGGATACGATGCAGAGGAACTGAAACTCATACAGTACTGGTAGGAGTAGAAAATGGTACAACCACTTTGGAAAACTCTAACTGTTTCTTAGAAAAAGTTAAACATATTCACACCCCATGAGTCAGCAATCTCACTCCTAGACTCCATCTAAGAGAAATGAAAACATACCCACAAAAAGCCTTGGACACAAATATTCACAGCAGCTTGATTTGTAATAGCTCTAAAGTGAAAACAACCCAAGTGTCCATCAACAGGAGAACAGATAAATAGAACAGATGCACATAATGGAAAACTGTTCAGCAGTGAAAAGGAATGCTAATACATATGGTACGGCTGAATCTTGAAAACATTATGCTGCATGAAAGAGCTAGAAACAAAAAAGAAAATAATTTATAGTTTCAATTCTAGGAAATTCTAGAAGAGATAAAATTAACCTATGGTATAAAAATCAGATCAGGCTGGGCACAACGGCTCACCTGTCATCCCAGCACTTTGGGAGGCCGAGTTAGGAGAATCACTTGAACCCAGGAGTTCAAGGCGAGCCTGGGCAATGTAGGGAGACCCTGTCTCTACAAAAAAGTTAAAAATCAGCCAGTCATGGTGGTACACGCCTATGGTCCCAGCTACTTGGGAGGCTGAGGTGGAAGGATTGCTGGAGCCCAGGAGGTCAAGGCTGCAGTGAGCTGTGATTGTGCCACTGTACTCCAGCCTGGGTGACACAGTGAGACCCTGTCTCAAACAAAAACAAACAAACAAACAAACACTCATAAACAGATCAGCGGTTGCTGGGGCTGGGGGCAAGGTGGGGAAGTGCCATGAGGGAACATTCTGGGAGTGACAGAAAATGTTCTGTCTTGATATGCACTCATTGAAACTGACTGAACTTAAAGATCTTAATATCTTAGCATTTTACTGTATGTGAATTATACCTCATTAAAAAAATGTTCAGGAAACATACCAGAACTGAGCAAACAAAATTTTAAAACACTACCAAAGATGACTACTGAAGATCTTAATATCAGAAAGTTTTTCTGTGTGTAAATTATACTTCAACATAGAAAAAAAAGAACTATACTAGATATGAGTGGAAAAATATTTACAACACTACTGAAGGCTACTCTGGGCACACTGCCTATGAGGCAGCCCTGCTCTGCAAGGAGCAGCTTAAAAACCAAAACAAACAAACAAACAAAAAAACCGCTACTGAAGTACACAAAAGAAGATCTGAACAAATGAAAAGACATACTAGATTGTGGATAGAGGGACCCAACATCAAAAAGACATCAATTCTCCCTCTATTAATTTCTACATAGGGTATTGTTTAAAATGCAAATAGTAACAAGAAAAGGTATGGGAAGGAGCAAAGCTCAGCAAGCACTAGAGGAGGGGCCAGTGGCCTGAGCAGGCCTGGCACCAAGAAGCGGTCCCTGCTCAGTTGGACCCAACCTGGTCACTCACCACCTACAGCTCCAGCATGCAGTCTTCCCCCTCTACCTGTGTCCACTCCCATCCTCCCGGCCAGCTCTCCATTGAGGAAAATCACCAAGCATTACCAGACACTGGGAAAAAACCAGCAGCCTCCATTCATTTATCCAACAGCTGGTTACTGACAAGCAAGAACAGATGCCCAGCTCTGATCTCAGCCCTGAGAAACATCCTTGAACAAGGTGGCTGCAGTTGATGACCTCAGAGAGCAGAGTTCTAGTGGGAGTGGTACATCCATGCAATGGAATATAATCCAGTCACAAAAAGGAACAAAGACGCATTGATCCATGCCACAACCTGGATAAGCCTTGAAAACATGATGCCAAGCGAAACGAGTCAGTTGCAAAAAGCCACATACAGTATGAGTCCATTTACACAAAATGGCCAGAATAGGCAAATCCATCCAGACTAGAAGTAAATTCGTGGTTGCCCAGGGTTGTGAGGTGGGACAAATATGGAGTGACTGCTTAATAGATCCAGGGTCTCTTTCTGCAGTGATGAAAGTGTTTCAGATCTGGCGACAGACACACAGTCTTGTGAACGCACTAAATGCCATTGAATTGTACACTTTAAAACGGTCAATTGTATGGGATGTGAATTACATCTCAATTTTCTTTAAAGTCATAAAAAATGAAAAGTCCACTTCAGGATCCTACATTCACAGGGAAGGTAGCATAAAGATGATTCTAGTAAGACACTGCAGGGAATCAGGCTGGAGTCTACCATCTAAAACTGAGGCTAGTCTGCATAACAAGAAGTGAGAAGAGGAATGAGAAGGAGCTGGGCACCCAGAGCATGAGATGGGGAAGAGGTGAGTCACATGCCGGTCTCACTATAAATACACCTGGCCTCCAACCAGGGCCTGAGTCTGACTACCCAAATATGAAACAGGATGTACCTTCCAGGGACAAGGGGGCCCTGCTTGGACACAAGTTCTGAACCTGCTGCTGTGATTGAAATTTCTGCAAATTCAATCCTATTTCCAATGACCTAAGGAGCTTTCATTTTGAAGGAAATCCTGCAGTGAATGTTTTCCATAGGATTACAGAACCAGGAAGTCAGCATGGGACCATTTAGTCACCATAAACCAAAGACCTACGGAGTACCAGGTACTAGAGGAGACAGAAAGATTAGAAAACCAGAGTTCTTGGCCTCTGTCTAGTGGCAGAGACATTTAAACAAATGGGACTGTGAGAGCCTCACATGTGAGGTGCTACCCGATGCCAGCAGCAGCCACTAGCTCTGCCTGCAGGCTTTTAGGGAGTAGGCAGCATTGGAGCTAGGCTCAGAGAGGTAAGCAGCCATTCTCTGGGAGCAGAGGGAGATGGCCTTCAGGCAGAGGAAACCTCCTGAGTCAGGTCTTAGTGGCTTAGTAGCCCATCACTCGCAGGACAGGAAGATGCTAGTGAGGAAGGAGAAACTGGGAGAGTGGGAACAGAGTGTGTGACAAGGAATGGCCACAGGAAAAGAGGAAGGCAGGTGAGAAAGGCCAGTGGGAAGTTCAGAGGGGCTGCAGGGGTTAGAGGGTTGTGAGGTGACCTACGTGTGTCCCCTAGCATACAGGCTAGAAGGATGGCGCCATCCACCAAATGGGGGAGGTGGCAGGCAGGGGGAATATTGCAGGAGAGGGAGCCTTCAGGGGAAATGCCACACCCAGGTTTGCATCTGGCAGGCTTGAGGCCTCATTCTTCTGACTCCTCTACTGGCTTTGATGTCACTGGGCAACCTTCCTTGAAACACTTTGTCCTGAATCTCTGCAACATTTTCCTCCTCTGAATCTTGTCCTATCTCACTCACTCACTCATCGCTCCTACTTAGTGGCCTTCACTGATCTGGCTCTGTCTAGCTCTTCAATTTTGGTGTTCCCCAGAAAAATAGAAATCTTTCATGTTCCCCCATCCTCCCAGAGTGATTCCACCTGTTCCTATGATTTTAGTTTTTTGTTTTTTGTTTTTTTTTTTTTTTTGACAGTCTTGCTTTGTCGCCCAGGCTGGAGCGCAGTGGCATGATGTCCGCTCACTGCAAGCTCCGCCCCACCCCCCGGGTTTACGCCATTCTCCTGCCTCAGCCTCCCGAGTAGCTGGGACTACAGGCGCCCGCCACCACACCCAGCTAATTGTTTTGTATTTTTAGTAGAGACGGGGTTTCACCATGTTTGCCAGGATGGTCTTCATCTTCTGACCTAGTGATCCGCCCGCCTCAGCCTCCCAAAGTGCTGGGATTACAGGCGTGAGCCACCGCACCCGGCCTGATTTTAGTTTTTATTTTAGCTCCCCTCCACAAACTAGGTCCCCAAACTCAGAGTGGCTCCCAAGCTCTGAACCCAGGCCTTCCTGCCAGGCATCTCTCTCTATCTGATCAATTACCTTGAGATCTATTTAAATACTTCAGTGTTTACTGCCACCTCTTTCCTCCCTTGGCCTCCCCTTTTCTGAGTACAACTCTCTTGCTTGGCTGTTTTATACTATTAAGTAGATGTCTCCAGGAGGGTTGCCGAGTGACATGTAATTCCTAAAGCATTACATTATTTAATTGAAATTTTTATTAAGATAATTACAGATTCACAGACAGGTATAAGAAATAATACAAAGAGATCCCTTGTACACTTAGCTCAGTTTACTTTACCCAAATATCACGCTATGCAAAATTATCGTACACTATCACAATCAGGATGCTGACATCGATATAGCCACACATCTTATTCAAAATTTCCCCAGTTTTACTGGCACTCATTTGTGTGTCTTCATTAAGTTCTATACAACTTTATCACATGAGTGAGTTATGTAACCGCCACCACAGTCAATATAAAGAACAATTTCATCCTCACAAGGATCCCTTGTACTGCCCTTTTATAAGGGTACCTACCTCTCTCTCACCTCCTCTTTCCCCCACACCTGTCCCTAACCTCTGAAAACCACTACTCTGTTCTCCATCTCTATAATAGTGTTATTCCAAGAATGTCACATTAGAATCATGTGGTACTTGTTTGATATGGTTTGGCTGTGTCCCCACCCAAATCTCATCTTGAATTCCCATGTGATATGGGAGGGACCCAGTGGGAGGTAACTGAATCATTGGGGCAGGTCTTTTCTGAGCTGTTCTCATGATGGTGAATAAGTCTCATGAGATCTGACAGTTTTATGAGAAGGAGTTTCCTTGCACAAGCTCTCTCTTTGCCTGCCACCATCCATGTAAGATGTGACTTGCTCCTCCTTGCCTTCTGCCATGATTTGTGAGGACTCCCCAGCCATGTGGAACTGTAAGTCCATTAAACCTCTTTCTTTTGTAAATTGCCCAGCCTCAGGTATGTCTTTATCAGCAGCATGAAAACAGACTAATACAGAATTCTTCTAAGACTGCTTTTGTTCATGTGGCATGATGCATTTGAGATCCATCCAGGTTGCTGTGGTGTCAACAGTTGTTTTTTATTACTGAGTTGTATTCCATAGTATGAGACATGTAGGCTGATTCCAGTGTTTGGAAATTAGGAATAAAGCTGTTATGAACACGTGCGTACAGGAAGCCTTACATTTTTCAGAATGTTTCTGTGTTGCCTCTCCATGAGAATGACAACTTAGATCACACACTTTTGCCCTCTAAGTTAGTAGAGGCATTACCCCAATATCTTCTGGCATCAAATTATTGTCAGGAAGAAGGGTGAAGTGAACCTGAGTTCTTTTCTTCTAATAGGTGACTTGCTCCTTCTGCCTAGTTTCTTTTAAAAATGTTCACCAAAAGAGATCACCTCACTAACCTAACCAAGGGAAAAAAAGTGCTGACATAAATTAGGAATGAGAAAATAGTAATTACTAATACAAAGCAAATCAAAATAATGGTAAGACAAAGCTTTATACAGCTCCATGCTCATGAATGGGAAAAATCTAGCTTTATTCATTGATTCCTTCTTTCATTCATTTGACAAGTATTTACAAACACCTAGCATGTGCCTTATCCTGTTCTAGGTCCTGGGAATACAGCAGTGAACAAAACAGATTTTTTAAATCCTGTCTTTATGGAACTTATATTCAACTAGATGAAATGGTTATCATCATAGAAATATATACATTTTCAAAATTTAGTCAGGAAGAAAGACAAAATCTAAACAGAGAAAATGCCACGGGGAAGAACAAGAAAGTTGTCTTTGAATTACCCCTCTAAAAGAATCAACCAGGCTCAGTCCACAAAAGAATTATGCCAATCCTCAAAAGACAGATAATTTCTCTCCTGTTCCAATTTTCCAGAGCAGAGAAATAAGAAAAACTACCCATTTCTTTTAGTGACAGCTGGAAAAGGTAGTACAGAAAAACTATACTACAGTATAATCTCACTTTTGAATACTGATGTAAAAATCACATATAGGTCAGGCATGGTAGCTTACGCCTATATTCCCAGTACTTTGGGAGGCCAATGCAGGAGGACTGTTTGAGCCCAGGAGATCGAAACCAGCCTGGGCAACATAGCGAGACCCTGTCTCTAAAAAAAGAAAGAAAATACAGAAAAACTATTGATAGAATTTACCACATTAATAGGTTAAATAGAAGCAGAGAGACCTTGGGAGACACCAAAGGACCACTTGATAAAATTTGGCATCCAATTCTGATTTTTTAAAAAGACAAATCCTTAGTAAAAATAGGAGTCAGGATTTATCCTTAATGTGATACAAATACATATCACAAACCAAAGTCAAGAACAAGCAAAGAGACTATTAGTGCCACTATTATTTAATAGCCAGTAGAATCAGATAAGAGAACCAGGTAAGAGATTATAAAGGGAAAAACATTGGAAGATGCAAAGTCATCACTATTTGCAGATAATATGGTTATATACCTGGAAATGCCAACAGAATCAAGAGCAAAACTAGGAGAGGCCAGGCATGGTGGCTCATACCTGTAATTCCAGCACTTTGAAAGACTGAGGCAGGAGGATCACTTGAGGCCAGGAGTTTAAGACCAGCCTGGGCATAACAAGAGCCCGTTTCTACATAAAATTTAAAAATTAGCCAGGTGTGGTGGCATGCACCTGTAGTCCCAGCTATTCAGGAGGCTACGACAGGAGAATTGCTTGAGGCCAGGAGTTTGAGGCTGCAGTGAGCTGTGATCGCAACACTGCATTCCAGCCTGGGCAACAGTGAATCCATGTCTCAAAAAAAGAAAACAACACTAAAAATATACAAAACAATAAAACTAGGAGAAATAAAAATAAAAAGATTGTTAGGTAAAGTGGCTAACCAAGAATGCCAGGCACTCCAGCCTGAGCAACAGAGTAAGACCTTATCTCAAACACATACACACACACACACACACACACACACACACACACACCCCAGTAGCTTTCTCAGACACCAACAATCATCACTTAGAAAACATAGTAAGGGGCCAGGCGCAGTAATCCCAGCACTTTGGGAGGCCGAGGCAGGCAGATCACCTGAGGTCAGGAGTTCAAGACCAGGCTGACCAACATGGCGAAACCCCGTCTCTACTAAAAACAAAAAAATTAGCCGGGCATGGTGGTGCATGCCTGTAATCCCAGCTACTCAGGAGGCTGAGACAGGATAATCACTTGAACCCAGGAGGCAGAGGTTGCAGTGAGCCAAGATCGTACCAGTGCACTCCAGCCTGGGAAACAAGGGGAAAACTCTGTCTCCAAAAAAAAAGGAAAGAAAACATGAAAACATCATGGGGGAAAAATGTCCCATTCACAACAGGAATATATACCATAGAGCACTTGAGAATAACTCTAACAAGCAATGTGAAAAATAAACTTGAAAAAATGTCATAAACACAAAGACAATAGAACTAAACAGAGACCTTGAGTTTGAATAGGAAAACTTAATACTATAAAAAGAAAAAGAAAAAAAGGAAAAAAATGTTGATTTTCCTAAGACTCTCACCTAGTCAATGCAACTCCAATCAAAATCCCAATGGACTTTTTTTAAAAACTTGACTCTAAAGTATATGTGAATAAAATGCATGGGAAAATAAATTTCAAAACAAGAGTAATTTTTTAAAGGCCTGCCCCTATCAGATTCTAAACTTTCTGCAATTTATTAATCAAAACAGCATCTAAATACATTTTTTAAATTGCAGTACACATATGACCCAGCTACATCATTGACTGTTTGCATACAATGCTTGACCCCAATGTCAATTCAAAGGTCACTAGGGTCCATTATTTGGATATCACTAATGTAGACATTTCCTGCTACCAACTCTAAATAAGCAGTTCTATGCCACACTACTACCATTGCCTGCTCTCTACCAAGCTAATTCAAGGACTTTCTTATATACATCCTCCCAAATAACAACTCTACAGCAAGGAGTGAAGTCACCCCTTCCTTCCAATTCCACTCCTCAGAGAGGTCACTGGTATCAATTATTTGGGACCTGCTACTTCAATAATCAACCTAAAAAATACAGGTACCCTGGGGGCCTTAGAGAAACCTTTCAGTAGACAAGAGGGGCAAATGACAGAAGTCACACTCCAGTTTGACTGAGAATTGAAGGCAGATAAGGTAGGAAGGCAGGGAGTGGAGGCCTAAAGGAGAAAGGAGATAAGGCACTAGCTTATTAAAAGGGAGGCAGAGGAAAGAGAGATGTTCAGGATGAAGGAAAACTTTAGCTTTTTAGGTGAGTGGAAAGAATTAAGAAAAGGGAGAAGGTGACAATTGAAAACATACAGCAGAAGTGTTGAATTTGATCAATAAGGTCCCTGCTCTCAAGCAGGAAGATGAGAATGGTAAGATTCATTTATAAAGGAATGATATACCATAAATTACCTGGTAACAGATAAATCTAACAAGAAACATGAAGGACTCACTCACTGTGATTCAGGGTAGGGCCAGGGCCTCCTGGTTTCCGGTTTAGTGCCCTTTGCCTTAAACAGAATTTTATTCCAGAACACATGATCTAATGAGCACATAAAAGGATGCCCAAGCCAGGTGTGGTGGCTCACACTTGTAATTCCAGCACTTTGGGAGGCCAAGACAGGAGGATCACTTGAGCCCAGGAGTTCAAGACCAGCCTGTGCAACATGGCGAAACCCTGTGTCTACAAAAACTAAAAAAAAAACAAAAAAGCTGGGCATGGTGATACACACCTGTAGCCCCAGCTACTCAGGAGGCTAAGGTGGGAAGATTGGTTGAGCCCGGGAGGTGGAGGCTGCAGTGAGCCTTGATGGTGCCAGTGCACTCCAACCTGGGTGACAGAGCAACACCCCGTCTCCAAAAAAAAAAAAAAAAAAAAGACACCCAACTTCATTAGTCACTAGGGAAATGCAAATCAAACCCAAACCCATCATGAGTTACCACTTCACACCTACCAGGATGACTAAAATAAAAAATGAAACAGAAAATAACAAGTGTTGGCAAGGACATAGAGAAACTGGAAACTTCCTACACTGCTGGTGGGATGGTAAAATGACACAGCAACTTTGTAAAATAGTCTGACAGTTCCTTACAAAGTTAAACATAGCATTACCATGTGACTTCGCAACTCCGCCCAAGAGAATTAAGAACCTAAGTCCACACAAACACCTGTACATAACTGTTCACAGCAGCACTATTCATAACAGCTGCAAAGTAGAAACAACCTGAATGTCCATCAGCTGGGGAACAGATAAACACCATGTGGTCTACCCATAAAATGGAATATTATTTGACCATAAAAAGGAATGAATATCTGATCCATGCTACGATGTGAATGGGCCTTGACAATATCATGCCAAGTAAAAGAAGGCAGACACAAAAGGCCAGATATTATATCATTCCACTTGTATGAATGCCCAGAACAGGGAAATCCATAGAGGCTGAAAGTAGATTAGTAGCTGCTGAGGGCCAGGGGGAAGGTGGGGAATGGAGAGGGGCTGGTAAAGGGTTTCTTTTAGGGTAATAAAATGTTCTAAAATTGGACAATGAGAGCGACGGTTGCACAGCTCTGAATATAGTAGAAACCACCAAGTTGTGTATTTTAACAGGTGAATCGTATAGTGTGTAAAAGAAAATGGAACTGTTTTAACATGTGGGAGGAGAAAGGAAATTAATCCTCTACACAAAAAAGCCTTCTGTAGTTTAGAGGCAGTGCATATAAAGGATGCATCCGTGACTTGGGGCAAGTCCCTTTGTGACTTTCTACCACTATTTTCTCTTCTACAGAGAAGATTGGGGCCTTCCAAGAAACCCGCTCTCATTCTCTAGTTACCTCTCTGGATTTCCCATCTCCTAGGTTCTGTCATGGATGTTCTTAGAATCTTGTCAGTACTTCAACGCTGGAGGGCTGCAGTCACCTGGCTGTTGACCTGCTTCCTAAGGCTGTCCTCTCCTGACTTCCAGTACCTTCCCTTCTAGCGAGAGGGAGCTAGAGCGAGTGAGAGGGAGCCGCCTGGCTGTGGCCGGGTTCTCTCTCCACCCCAAGTCGGCCTGCCCTTGGTCCCTTGACCTCCTTCCTCCTTTCCAGTGTCCTTCACGCTCTCATTTCACTAAAGGCTCTCAATTCACTTCATCCCACACTGGACAAGAAACTGTCCCGCCTTGGAAATCCCACTCTGTGACCTTGGCCCTATCTTCCCAATCCTGGCCCAACCTATATCCCAGCAGGCTCGCAGAGGCTGCCAGGCCACCCTCAGCAATCCTTTCTGATCATCCTCGAAGCTTCAATGGGCTCTACCTCCTTTGCCACCTGGCACAGTGCCAGCTAGGTCACCACAGAGACTGTAGCCAGAGCCAGCAATACCTGTCACAGTGCTCTGCCCCTGCCCTGCCAATCCTCAACTCTGATAAGAGAACCCACTCCCCCAACCCCACTGGACCAGGAGCTCCCTGAAACACAGCCAGTGCCTGCATCACCACTGGTCCAGCACCAAACAAGATGCCTGATGTATACGCAGCACTTAATTAAGAGTTCTTGGAGGGAACTGACCAGGAATGGTGATCCTGCCACCAGGCAGCCTTGCTGTATTCTGGGGTGGTGCCACATTGCAGGAGAAAGTCTTGTATCACTGTCCTGATTAGCACTGGCACAGGTGCCAGCTCAGGGTGTGTGAGTCAAGCCAGGCCCTTGGGGTGCCTTGACAATCCACATTTCCTTAATTGGCTCCCTTTGTCCCTAACAGTACTCTTTCCAATCTTAACTCTCTACCTGGCTCCTCGTACACTCAGCACAAGACCTTGTCTCCTCCTCCAGGGAAAAGACCAAGGCCATTAGGCAGGATGGCTCCACGTGCCCTTCAGCCATCCCATGTGTACGGGTAATAATGGGTGACAAGAGTTAACATTAACTGAGCACTAAGGTTTAGACCCTCTCTCTCCCACCTCTCCCTCTCACTCTGTAACTAGAAATAATGTTCATCCAAATATTACATACAAAGATATTTAATGAAATGTTATTTATAACAGCAAAGACCTAGAATCAACCTAAATATTCATCAAAAATTATATTCAGGCTGGATGCAGTGGCTCATGTCTATAATCCTAGCACTTTGGGAGGCCAAGGCAGGCTGATCACTTGAGGTCAGGAGTTCGAGACCAGCCTGGCCAACATGGTGAAACCCTGTCTCTACTAAAAATACTAAAAATTAGCCAGAAATCACTTGAACCCGGGAAGCAGAGGTTGCAGTGAGCCGAGACCATGGCACTGCACTCCAGCCTGGGCAACAGAGTCAGACTCCATCTCAAAAAATTTTTTTAAAATTATATTCAAAACATGTTTTGGCCGGGCACAGTGGCTCAAGCCTGTAATCCCAGCACTTTGGGAGGCCGAGACGGGCGGATCACGAGGTCAGGAGATCGAGACCATCCTGGCTAACACGGTGAAACCCCGTCTCTACTAAAAATACAAAAAACTAGCCGGGCGAGGTGGTGGGCGCCTGTAGTCTCAGCTACTCGGGAGGCTGAGGCAGGAGAATGGCGTAAACCCAGGAGGCGGAGCTTGCAGTGAGCTGAGATCCGGCCACTGCACTCCAGTCCGGGCGACAGAGCAAGACTCCGCCTCAAAAAAAAATAATAATAATAATAAAAAAAAAAAAACATGTTTTAACTATAACACATAAGATACTCACAATATAAGGTTATATAAACAAAGATATATCAATTTGTGTTTCTAGTAATGGGAGAATAGATTATTTGCACCAATATTCCCATTACAAACAACTAAAATGGTTGATTCTAAAATATCATTTTAAAACGTTTAGAAGTGTTGAAGAACTGACAAGTTGGCAAAAAACAACTATGACAGGCAGGCCATGCATGGTGGTTCACGCCTGTAATCCCAGCACTTTGGGAGGCTGAGGCGGGCGGATCACCTGAGGTCGGGAGTTCAAGACCAGCCTGACCAACAGGGAGAAACCCCGTCTCTACTAAAAATACAAAATTAGCCGGGCGTGGTGGTGCATGTCTGTAATCCCAGCTACTCGGGAAGCTGAGGCAGGAGAATTGCTTGAAGCTGGGAGGCAGAGGTTGCAGTGAGCCAAGATCACGCCATCGCACTCCAGCCTGGGCAATGAGAGTAAAACTCCATCTCAAAAAACAAACAAACAAACAAAACATGACAACCCCTAAAAGTGGAAAATCCAGGGAGGTAGGAGTCCATGCACATGCAGCCACAGGCTCTGAGGGCATCTGCCAATCTAGACACATTTTGACTTTGGTTTTGACAATCTTCCAAGGGAGGCAAAGGAGACTAAAGAGCAGGCCCATGGCCATTAAAGGAATGTAACAGAAAATTATTCTCATATTAAGCTGGGACCCCAAAGTGTTACAGCCTTGGGGCAAGGGCGACTCAGAAACAAGTATGCCCCTCCCAAATTCTACCCCCAGAGGACTGCAAGAAAGGCTGCCTTGATGATGGCAAAACAAAGCGAAAATGGTAGAAACTTTGTTTAAGGTAGTCCCAGACTAATCACACAAGGCACCTGACAAAAACCAAACACAAATTCTTCTCTGGAAGAAGGCAAATTTACCCTAGACTTCAAAGATTCCCCAGATATATATTTCAATTACAATAAGCAGTACACAGCCAAAAAAAGAAATAAATAAACAAACCACCAAGCACATGAGGAAACGAATCATGAGTGAGTATCAGTAGAGAAAGAGTAAACAGGAAAATGAGCCAAAGACAAGCAGGCAATTCCTAAAAGAGGAAACCAAACTGGAAGATACACATAGGAAAAGATGTTCAACCTCATTAGTAACCAGAAAGATGCAAACGAAACCATTACAATAATATAAAAAGCCCCAGTAGGCTAAATATCATAGTCAAGTCTGATAGTACCAAGCGTTGGTGAGGCTGGCACAACAGCAACTTTTCTACGCTTCTGGTAGGAATATAAATTGGTACAACCATTTTGGAAGATGGTTTAGTACCACCTCATAAAACTCAAGTTCCAAATACGGCATAACTCAGGAAATTCACTTCTAGATGTAACCCTAGAGCAGCAATTTTCAAACTTTTTGGCCTGAAAGACTTTACATATACTCAAAATTATTGAGGACCTCAAAGAGCTTTTATTTATATCAGTGACTGCTATTGATATTTATCATATTAGAAATTAAAACAGGCATTTGTAATCCATAAGATACAAACACACATTCCATTAGCCATCTGGGTGATGATACTGCATGTCACATAGTCTCTAAACAATGCCACTGCATACTCGTGAGAGGAGAATGGAAAAGGCAGTTAACATCCTAGTATTAATATGTAAGTAGTTGGGCTGGGCAGTGTCTCACACTTATAATCCCAGCAGTTTGGGAAGTTGAGGTGGGTGGACTGCTTGAGCTTGGAGTTCAAGACTAGCCTGGGTAACATGGTGTAACCCCATCTCTACCAAAAATACAAAAAAAAATTGGCCAGGCATGCTAGCATGTACCTGTGGTCCCAGCTACTGCAGAGGTTGAGAGGGGAGGATCAATCACTTGAGCCTGGGAGGTGGAGGTTGCAGTGAGCTGAAAATGCACCACTGCACTCCAGCCTGGCAACAGAGTGAGACCCCGTCTCAATCAACCAATTAATCAATCAATAAATGTAGTTGGACCTTGTAGACCCCCTGAAGAAGTCTCACAGGCCCCCACAAGGGTCCTCAGAGCACAGTGTGAGAACCTCTGCCCTAGAGAAACTTTTGCACATCTGCATAAGAATGCTCCTGGCAGCACTACTTAAAATGGCCCCAAACTGGAAATTATCCAAATGTTCATTAATAAGAGAATAGATTAAGAAACAACTTGTGATGTAGACAAACAGTGGAATAACACATAGCAATGAAAACAAATGAACTACAGTGACACACAACAGATGGACAATAATGTTGGGAGAAAGACAAAACAGATTACACATGGTGTAATCCCATTTCTACAAGGTTAGAAGACAGGTAAAACAAAACTATACGATTTAGGGCTGCATACATAGGTGGCAGAGTATAAAGTAAAGGGAGAAAATGAATGCACAAAAGTCGGGGGGGTGGGTGGCTACCTCTACAGGGAGGGAGGGGGCTGTGACTGGGAGGGGCACACAGGGGTCTGTATAAGTGTTGTCAACGTTCTATTTCTTGACCTGGTCCGTGGTGACACAGGTTTTCATTTTACACATTTTTGTTAAACTGTACATATATGGCTGGGTGCAGTGGCTCGTGCCTATAATCCCAGTACTTTAGGAGGCTGAGACAGGAATATCGCTTGAGGCCAGGAATTCAGACAAGCCTGGACAACACAACGAGACTCCACGTCTACAAAAAAAAAAAAAAAAAAGTTAACTGTACATATAGGGTTTGCATGTTTTTCTATATCTGTTATATTTCACAATACTGGTGAAAACTATATACAGTTTGATGCCAATAATGTGAAATACATATTTCAGCATAGAAAAAATTATTGACATACTGTATGCTAACATGCTAACAGTGGTTATCCCTGGCTAACGAGGTTTGTGTTTTCTCTACACTTCTCCACATTTCCCATGTTTACTACAAAGAGTACGTATTACTCTTGTAACTGTGTACACATTTGGTATGTCAGACTTTATTACAATTTTTAGCCTACCGGAGGGTATGTAATGTTATCTTATTATAGTTTAATTTGCATCTCTCCGATTACTAATGAAGCTGATCATCTTTTTATATGTTTATTGTCCAATTTGATTTCTACCTACATGAATTGCCTGGTCAAATCTTTGGCTCATTTTGCTGTTTATTCTTTTTCACTGGTTCGCAGAAAATCATTAAATGCATTAAAAAGACAAGGTCGCCATCTAAAATGGAAACTAATAAGGGTGAACATAAAAGAGATGAGATGAGCCATCTGTGGAAGTCTATGCAGAAAATAACTAACTACACAAATTGGTGATGCATACGGTCTCACTAGGGTGACCTGAAAGCTCATCAAGGAGTCTAAGGTATGTTTCTAGAGTTGCCTGAGCTTAGAACTTGCCCTGTAGAGAAGAAAGAAAAAAACAGAACTGTCTGAGCTGATACCAATGTGCAAGACTGGCTGTGATCTGATTTATTCCAACATGTCTGTCCTGGGCAATGTGATGATGGCAGAAAACTTTAGTGACTCATGAAGAATACTGAAAACAGAGCGATATTACAAAGAATATATAGTCATGGGGCCACAGAGCAATGTATTTCAGTCAAATGATGGGCTGCATATACGATGGTGGTCCCATAAGATTATAACTGGGGCCTCAAATTCCCAGTTATTCTTATCGCTTAGTGACATGGTAGCCATCATAACATGTTAGCACAACACACTACCTTTTCTATGTTTAGATGCATGAATGCTTGCCTTTGTATTACAACTGCCTACAGTATTCAGTACAGTCACATGGCTGTACAGGTTTGTAGCCTAGGGGCATGTAGTAGGCTATACCATCTATGCTTATGTGAGTACACTCCATGACGTTCACACAATGAGATCACATGACATTTCTCAGAATGTCTCTCCATTGTTAAGCAAGGCATGGCTGTATCTGTCTTTACAGTCGTGGTTCTCAACAAGGGGTGATTCACCACCCCCCACTCCCTAAGGGACTCTGGGCAATGTCTGGAGTTATTTTTGGTTGACAAGACTAGGGAGGGGAGTACTACCCGCATCTAGTGGGCAAGCCAAGGATGCTGCTAAACATCCTCCAACACACAGGACACCCACCCACCTCATCCCTTGCAGAAAAATGATCTGGTCCAAAGGTCAACAGTGCCATGGTTGAGAAACTCTGCTCAGTAGTCTCTATCTAGGGGAGTACTCAGGCCAGGTGCCATGGCTCACACCTGTAATCCCAACACTTTGGGAGGTGAAGCAGGAGGATCACTTGGGCCCAGGAGTTTGAGATTCTGTCTCTACAAATAAATAAAAAAATTAGTTGGGCATGGTATCACATGTTTGCGGTCCCAGCTACATGGGAGGCTGAGGTGGGAGGATCCCCTGAGCCTAAGGCTTGGGGTGGCATTGACCCATGATGGTGCAACTGTACTCTAGCTTAGGTGACAGAGTGAGACCCTGTCTCAAAAAAAAAAAAAAAAAAATGCCAGGTGTGGTGGCTCATGCCTGTGATCCCAGCACTTTGGAAGGCCAAGGCAGGTGGATCAACTGAGGTCAGGAGTTGTAGATCAGCCTGGCCAATATGGTGAAACCATGTCTCTACTATTAATACAAAAATTAGCCAGGCATGGTGGCGCATGCCTGTAATCGCAGCTACTCAGGAGGCTGAGGCAGGAGAATCCCTTGAGCCCAGGAGGCAGAGGTTGCAGTGAGCTGAGAGTGCGCCACTGCACTTCAGCCTGGGTGACAAGAGCGAAACTCCGTTTCCAAAAACAAAAACAAAAAACCAAAAAAACTCAGCCCTCAGGGACTCTTCTTCAAGGTGAAGAAGGGCAAATCCCCAGGCTGCCCCACCTTGAGAGTGAATCGAAACTCCTTGAGACCTACACTCAGCAAGCTCCTCCAAGGCTACACAGTAGGCACTGTGCTGTCAGAAGGAGGCCTCCCTCATGGAGAAAGCCTGTACAAATAAGAGCACTTGGAGCCCACAGAACATCAGTGCTGAAGGGCTCTCAGAATCAGCTGATCCATCCCCCACTCAGAGAGAGAACCCGACTGCTGACAACAGCAGCATGGCATCACGGGAAGGAACAGAAAATGAAGAGGCACACACGGAGCCAGGCTACTAACTGGACACTAACAAATATACCTCATGGTGATTATTTCATAAAGAACTAGAGAGGTGACAGAAGTTGCCATCACAATAGAGCTACAAGCAGTTACTCCCAACTAGGAGAACTGGGATACGCTCCAGGGAGGGAGCAGTATTTCAGCAGGACCCAAAAATCTGAGATTTGTGTGGCAGTTTCAAATGATGGCTAAGAATTATTTGGCACTCTTCCCTTAAGAGGTAGGATATATGTTCTCACTTTGAATCTAGACTACCCTCAACTGACTCATAACCTATAGAATTCAATGAAAGTCATGCTAGTGACTTCTGAGGCCAAGTCATAAAAGACCATGATCTAGGCATATATCCCAAAGAATTGAAAACAGCTGCTCAAACAAAGACTTGTCCACGAATGTCCACAGCAGCACTACTCACAATAGCCAAAGGGTGGAAACAACCCAAACGTCCATCAGCTGATGGCTGGACAAGCAAAACACGGTCTACCCGTACAATAGAATACTATTCAACCGTAAGTTGAATAAGAAGAAATGGAGTACTGATCCACGCTGCAACAGGGAGGAACCCAGAAAACATCATGCTAAGTGAAACAAGCCAATCTCAAAAGGACAAATACTATCTGATTCTGTTGCTATGAAATGTCCAGAATAGGCAAATCCAGATAGGAAGCAGATGAGTGGGCGCCAGGGGTTAGGGGAGGGGGAATGGTGATGATCACACACACAAAATATGTATTTAATGCCACTGAACTGTGTGCTTTAAAATGGTTAAAATGGTAAATGTTATGTGTATTTTACCACAGTTTTTAAAAGGTTTTTTTTTTTTTAAAAGGCCCATCTGTCTTCTACTTTGTCTACTGGAATACTCACGCTTAGAACCTAAAGGGGCTATGTAAGAAGTTCAAATACAGTTTCCTTGCTATAAGGAAGCTCAAACCAGAGAGGCCACGTGTGGGTGTTCCAGTGGACAACCCCAGCTAAGCCCATCCTTTATGACATGTGAGTGAAAAAAACCTCCAGATGACTCTAGCCCCCAGCCATTTGAGTCCTCCTAGCTGAGGTCCTAGATGCAGTAGAGCAGAGACGGCCATCCTTGCTGCATTATCCTAATTCCCAACCTATGGAGTCTAAGAGCATAGTAAAACAGTTGTCTCAAGCCACTAATGTGTGGAGGTTCATTATGCGGCAATAGGCGACAGCAACAGCTTTCAACCTGGGAGAAAGGGGGCAAGTGTCTTCTTGGCAGATAGCACTAGAGCAACAATGGAATCCTTGTGTGTCTTTTAAGATACATGTGACTATGTATAGTTGCTTCCAGGTCTGTCTGGACTTTAATCTCCTTGAGGGCAGGTGCATGTTTTATCCTGCTCTGTTTCACGCACAGTGCCCCCACATGGGTCCTGGCTGCTCATTCAGGATGAGGCCTGCTGCCTGCCATCTGCCCTTCAGATCCACTCTCTGTGCCCCAGGCCACTGACTGGTATGAGCTTCATTAAAGGGCTTCTTTGTCCTCTGGCCTCCTTGGGGTTAGCCCATGGGTTTCCTTAGTATCTCAAGTGCCATTCACATCTCAGATTTTTTTTTCCCCACATTGCCCTTAGGCTGAAAGAAATACTGAATATAGTTATATCATCCCAGGCTAGCTGAAGCAGCAATAAAAAAACAAAAAAAAGAAAAAATAGAATGTCAAAATGAGCCCAGGCTGTGCCCTGGGCACTATTTTGGTGGAAAGAAATTCCACACTGCAGTAATACTTCCTGTGGAGAGTATCACCTCTAATTTAGAAAATAATCCCAAATACAACCACCTAACAATGACAGCTAGATGTTTTCTAGCCTGTCCTCTACACAGATGTTCACTGAACAGGGGTGTTGTATCTGTAGGATTCAACCACAGCAGTTTTCTTTTTTTTTTTTTTTTTTTTTTTTTTTTTTTT
>NC_045445.1:3706394-3713289 GCF_002776525.5 Piliocolobus tephrosceles | reverse complement strand
CTCCGTCGCCCGGGCTGGAGTGCAGTGGCCGGATCTCAGCTCACTGCAAGCTCCGCCTCCCGGGTTCACGCCATTCTCCTGCCTCAGCCTCTGGAGTAGCTGGGACTACAGGCGCCCGCCACCTCGCCCGGCTAGTTTTTTGCATTTTTAGTAGAGACGGGGTTTCACCGTGTTAGCCAGGATGGTCTCGATCTCCTGACCTCGTGATCCGCCCGTCTCGGCCTCCCAAAGTGCTGGGATTACAGGCTTGAGCCACCGCGCCCGGCAACCACAGCAGTTTTCAAAGATACTTCTGCTGTAAAGCAGCAGAACATTCTGACATCTTGTGAGAAGCCCAAGGTAGAAAACTAATAAAAACAAAGCTCAAAACTGGGTGAAGTGCAGTTGTTCTGCCTATGGAGTAGCCATTCTTTCATTCTTTTAAACTTGCTTTCAGGCTGGGCACGGTGGCTCACGCCTGTCATCCCAGCACTTTGTGAGGCCATGGCAGGTGGATCACCTGAGGTCAGGAATTCAAGACCAGCCTGGCCAACTTGGTGAAATCCCATCTCTACTAAAAATACAAAAATTAGCTGGGCGAGGTGGCGGGCGCCTATAATCCCAGCTCCTCAGGAGGCTGAGGCAGGAGAATCACTTGAACCCGGGAGGCAGAGGTTGCAGTGAGCCAAGATTGTGCCACTGCACTCCAGCCTGGGCGACAAGGGCAAAACTCCGTCTCAAAAAACATAATAATATAAGTAAATAAAATAAAAATAAACTTGCTTTCAAGAAACAAACCAACAAACAAAAAAACAACACTGGTTGAAGCGGGAGTGGGGGATTCAGGTGCACCCATTCCTGTCTGGTCCTCTCCCCACACCCCCACTCCTATCCCCAACTTGAGAGACAGGGAATCGACACAATTAGCTGAAGCCACAGCACTGGGAAGGGCGGCCAGGAGAAAGGCGGGCCGGCAGCACAGTCCTCCTCCTCCTCAGAGAAGGGGCAAGTGTGGCCTGCACAAATCAGAAACCCTCTGTCTGCTGGCCCCAGGCTGCATTCTGCTTCAAGTGCGGCCATCAGGACTGGAGGAGAAGGGTGGGAAAGGCCTCTGGAGACAGCCAGTGACCCCCACTGCAGATGACCTGCAGCATGCGCCATGCTCCAAAGCAGAAGTACAGACTCCCATCTCCTTGTAAAGCAGTTTGGAATCAAACGCAAGCACCAGAAATCCAGCTACCTTCCTGGGTCCTCAGAGATGCTTCTAAACATTCATTGCTGCACCAAAAACATCACTACGACCCAATTTTCTGCACATTTAGTTTAAAATACTGAACTTAGAGCATTCTAGGGATTGATTTAAAAATGGTAAAACTGAAACAATGTAAGGAAACATCACATACTAGTTTTCCAAAGAAGGAAGAGGATGCTAGTATCTAACTCTTAGCTTCTTATTAGCATCCTGTTTTAGTTATAACAAAATACACTGTATTCAACAGTTTAAAACAATACACATTTATTGTCTCACAGTTTTAGAGATAAAAGTCCAACCCAGGTCTCATGGGCTAAACTCAAGGTGTGGGCAGGGCTGTGTTTCTTCTGGAGACTTTAGAGAAAAATCTGTTCCCTGTCTTTTCCAGCTTCTAGAGGCTGTGTGGTCCTTGGCTCCTGGCCCCTTGCTCCATCTTCAGAGCTAGCAATAGCCGGGCGAGTCCTTCGCATATGACATGGCTCTAATCCCCGCCTCTTCTACCTCCCTCTTCTGTATTTAAAGGACCTAGGTGATTACATTGAGCCCACGTGGATAATCCAGGCTAATATTATTTTAAGGTCAGCTGATTGGCAGCCTGAATTCCATCTGCTACCTTACTGAATTTCCCTTGCCATGGAGCCTAACATATTCACAGGTTCCAGAGATCAGGACGTGGACATCTTTGGGGGCTCATTACTATTCTTTCTACTGCAGCTTCCCACCCCACTCCATGTAGAACATGTGCCTACGTGAAAGATTTTCTGGTGCATTCTTGATAGGTGTCTATGATGAAGTGAAGCTTTTACATGCAAACCAACATTCACCAGTCAGTGGACCTAGCCTCAGGGAGGACCCAGTCTGGATTGGGGGACAGGAACCCCTTGAGCCAGTCCTCCCAGGCACCCAAGAGCAGAAGAGGAATAACGTGCAAAGTACAAAACCTAAGAGTGAGCCAGGCGTGGTGGCTCACACCTGTAATCCCAGCACTTTGGGAGGCTGAGGCAGGCGGACCACCTGAGGTCGGGAGTTTGAGACCAGCCTGACCAACATGGAGAAACCCTGTCTCCACTAAAAATACAAAATTAGCCGGGTATAGTGGCGCATGCCTGTAATTCCAGCTACTTGGGAGGCTGAGGCAGGAGAACTGCTTGAATCCAGGAGGCAGAGGTTGCAGTGAGCCAGTATCGCGCCATGGCACTCCAGCCTGGGCAACAAGACTGAAACTCCATCTCGACGAAAAAAAAAAAAAAACACCTAAGAGTGAACACACAGCAGAAAAAGCGAAACACCAGGTGGGGAAAAGAACAGAACAGGAAAGTCGATGTATCTGGAAGGTATCTTTCCTGAACGCACAAGAATGAAACCCAGCTCCTCCCAACACTCCCTTCTGAGCAGCCAAAATGGGCCTAACCAGCATCATCTCCACTGAAAGCAACTTCATGCCCTTCCTCAATGCCTACTGATGCTGATTGCTGGATAGTTTCTGTGCACGTGTTTAAAAACACGGGCTGGGCGTGGTGGTTCATGCCTGTAATCTCAGCACTTTGGAAGGCCAAGGCGGGTGGAACACCTGAGGTCAGGAGTTTGAGACCAGCCTGGCCAACATGGCAAAACCCCATCTCTACTAAAAGTACAAAAAAATTAGCCGGGTGTGGTAGCGGGCTCCTGTAATCCCAGCTACTCAGTAGGCTGAGGCAGGAGAATCTCTTGCACCTCGGAGGTGGAGGTTGCAGTGAGATCGCACTATTGCACTCCAGCCTGGGCGACAGAGCAAGACTCCATCTCAAAAAAACAAAGAAACAAACAACACATTTGAGATATCCTGTGTCCAAAGTAATGCAAGGGACAGAGATGTGACCTGTGACAGCAAGGAAAAGACTGAAAACCAGTCAAAGCAGGTAAGACTAACAGGCAGAGTCCCCAGACCTTCTGCCAGACCAGTGCAGCAACTGACCAGCACCCATAATGGTGACCCTGGAGCCATGTAGGAAAGGGAAGTTCCCCTCTCCCCATCATGCCACTGTTGCATGGACCACTCCTGAACTCAGGCAGGCAGGGGTAAGCATCTCTGGGCCAACCCTGCAGATGCCTTTGTGGCCCATCTGACTCAGGCCAATCCCCTAAGTCAGCCCATGAGGCTTCTACCTGGATCCCAGCCTGGCATCTCAGCACTGCCAGCACATGGGGCCCACTTTGCTCTTATGCCCCCCGAACCAAGCTCTAGGACCTTGAAAACAACCCCAACCCAGGGGTAACATGTTGCCACTTCTCACACTTATTCTGCTTGGATTATACAGTGAATTTTTTCAAATGGCAATGTAATTCCTATACAATTCACCCTTTTAAAGTGTACAAGTCAGTACCCAGTGGATTTTTAACTGAAAATATAGTTCCTATACAACTCAGCCCTTTTTTTTTTGTTTTGAGACAGAATCTCGCTCTGTCACCCAGACTGGAGTGCAGTGGCATGATGTCAGCTCACTGCAGCCTCTGCCTCCCAGATTCAAGCAATTCTCATGCTTTAGCCTCCCAAGTAGCTGGGACTACAGGCGTGTACCGCCATGCCTGGCTAATTTTTGTATTTTCAGTAGACATGGGGTTTTGCCATGTTGGCCAGGCTGGTATCGAACTCCTGACCTCAGTTGATCCACCCGCCTCAGCCTCCCAACAAGCTGGGATTACAGGCATGAGCCACTGCGCCTGGCCACAATTCAGCCTTTTAAAGTGTACAATTCATGGTTTTTAGTACATTCACATATTTTGCAATCATAACCTCTAGTTCCAGAACATTGTCATCATCCCAAACAGAAACCCCTTGCCCATTAAGCAGACACTCCCCACCCCCCTTCATCCCAGCTGCTGGCAACCACTAATCTACTTTCTGTCTCTATGGATTTGCCAACTGTGGACATTTTGTATAAATGATGCCTTTCAAGGTTTGCTTCACTTATTTTTTTTTTTTGAGACGGAGTCTCGCTCTGTCGCCCAGGCTGGAGTGCAGTGGCCGGATCTCAGCTCACTGCAAGCTCCGCCTCCCGGGTTCACGCCATTCTCCTGCCTCAGCCTCCCGAGTAGCTGGGACTACAGGCGCCTGCCACCTCGCCCGGCTAGGTTTTTGTAGTTTTTAGTAGAGACGGGGTTTCACCGTGTTAGCCAGGATGGTCTCGATCTCCTGACCTCGTGATCCGCCCGTCTCGGCCTCCCAAAGTGCTGGGATTACAGGCTTGAGCCACCGCGCCCGGCCCTATGCTTCACTTATTTTTAAAATGTGGCTTGGAATGTGTTGCTCACTTGGAGCCAGGTGCTGTGCTAAATGCTTTATACGTTTCTACTCATTTAATCCTAATAACCACCCCATGAGGTAGATAGTGTTGTTATCCCTATTTCACAGATGAGGAACCGTAGCACTGAGCAGTTAGGCGCATGGGACAGAGTCACAGCAGCACTGGGCAGGTGTGCTTTAAAGCCTATACTCCATGTGTGAGCTGGACCTCTATTTAAGGGAGCAGGCACTTGGTGGCTTGCCAACATGCTCATCACGTTTATTCTTTTATTCTTTTGTTTTGTATGTGTGTGTGTTTGTTTTGTTTCGTTTGAGACAGGGTCTCACTCTGTCACCCAGGCTGAAGCGCAATGGTACGATCTTGGCTCATTGCAACCTCTGCCTCCCAGGCTCAAGCAATCCTCAGCCCTCCGAGTAGCTGGGACTACAGGCACACGCCACCATGCCTGGCTAATTTTTGTATTTTTTGTAGAGATGGGGCTCTTGTTATGTTACCCAGGCTGGTCTCCAACTCCTGAGCTCGAGTAATCTGGCCAACTCAGCCTCCCAAGGTGCTGAGATTGCAGGCATGAGCCACTGTGCTCAGCTCCCCCCCATCATGCTTATTCTTGACCACTTCTCACATTCCTATTACCTGCCTGATCCCTGAAGGTATCTGTGCTCACGCCTTCTGCCCTGGTTATGCAGATAAACCCGAGTTCAAATCCAATTCAGCTAAACGTTATCTTGATTAAGTTCCTAAACCTCTCTGGGCCCCATATTTTTCATCTGAGAAGTGGGTTACCAACCAGTTACCTTTAAGACTCTACGTAAAAGGGCCACTATGGACATCAGGAGGTGATATGGGTCACAGTGCCACAGGTCAGGGTAATGCGGCGAGGCACTGAGGGCCTGGCCTATAGGTGTTCCAGAAATGAAGGTCTTGTTAAGATTACTACCCGTCCACATCACTGACAGTCTTCTCCCTGCTGCTCAAAAGAACAGCTTCCCATTTCTGGAGGCACATACAGGCAGCATATCTGTCCTCAGAGGACTTTTTGGAACTGGTAAAATACACAGCAGACTGAAAAGCCCTCTGTAATTAGAACAAATATAACTTGTTGATCGCCCTTTAAACTCCTGGGAGCCTAAAGTCAGCCTCTACTTGCTACTTGCTAGAGCCTGGAAGGATTTCTCAGATTATGAAGAGCTGCTTCTGCATGCTTTCTGAAGTCTGCCAGCGTTTCTCAGCCACATCCCACTACTGAGGACCAGAACCAAGAATAAAGTGGCTCTCAGCAGGCCTACACAAAATGCCACTCCAGGGCCCAAGGAGAGTCAACTGGTGCCCAAGGCACTAGCTTTGTGTTTGTCATTTTGATGCAGCAGCTCTGAGACTACCAGGATCCCGGAGAAGACCGCCAATGCAAAATCATATTATCTTATTTTGGACAAAAGATCCAGAAAACTGTTGGCCAGGCACGGTGGCTCACACCTGTAATCCCAGCACTTTGGGAGGCCAAGGCAGGTGGATCATGAGGTCAGGAGACAGAGACCATCCTGGCTAACACGGTGAAACCCCGTCTCTACTAAAAACACAAAAAATTAGCTGGGTGTGCTGGCGGGCACCTGTAGTCCCAGCTACTTGGGAGGTTGAGGCAAGAGAATGGAGTGAACCTGGGAAGCGGAGCTTGCAGTGAGCCGAGATCGCGCCACTGCACTCTAGCCTGGGCGACAGAGCGAGACTCCATCTCAAAAAAAAAAAAAAATCCAGAAAACTGGGCCCTTATCTTGAAACCAAAGCTTATTCTGTTTTGGGTTTTTTAATTTAAACAATAAAAGATCGCTGGGTAGCAGTCTTATCTGGGTTGAATCCTGGCTGTATGTCTTCTGAGCTATGTGACCAGGGTCCCCTCATCTGAAAGCCAATGATAATATCTAGTCTGCAAAATGGTCGAGGCAATTTAAAGCAATATATATGCAGTGCCTGGCACACACAAAGCACTCAGGAGACGGAGTGGTAGCTGGTAGCAACGCTGCAGATCTAAGCCTGGTCCCCTCAAAACACCTTTGTGATTGGCAGGCATCATATGGATGAGCAAACAAATTCGGGGAACTCATTTTCCCATAGTCCCTAAGTGGTCGAAGTGGGGTACTTCCAGGCGCAAGGGCATATGCCTAGGGCTTAAAGGCAGTGACTGTGCAGTCGGACAAACCTTGCATCAAATCATAATTCTGGCAATCGCTGTGTGACCTAAAGCAAGTTACTTCATCTCTCTGTACCTCTGTTTCCTCATCTGTAAAACAGATGTATTGGTTCTGTCTCCTCTCCACCTCTTAAATCAACAATTGTAATGTGCAAATCTGAGACCCAATCTTTTTTTTTTTTTTTTTTTTTTTTT
>NC_045445.1:3673889-3706294 GCF_002776525.5 Piliocolobus tephrosceles | reverse complement strand
CTCTGTCGCCCAGGCTGGAGTGCAGTGGCGCAATCTCAGATCACTGCAAGCTCCGCCTCCCGGGTTCACGCCATTCTCCTGCCTCAGCCTCCCGAGTAGCTGGGACTACAGGCGCCCGCCACCACGCCCGGCTAATTTTTTGTATTTTCAGTAGAGACAGGGTTTCACCGTGTTAGCCAGGATGGTCTTGATCTCCTGACCTCGTGATCCACCCACCTCAGCCTCCCAAAGTGCTGGGATTACAGGCTTGAGCCACCGTGCCAGCAAGACCCAATCATTTCTATTCCCCACCTTCTCAATGTGCACAGAATGTTGAAGACTTTCAGAAGACAGCTTTGAAGGGAGTATCATTTTTCTAACTTTTTTTGTGCTTCCACTTTCAAGATTTCCATGTCATTAGATGCAAGTCAATCAAATGATCATACTTTTTCCCACAAATGCATTGTAAACAAAATAAAAATTTTATCCTAAAGGGAAAATGAAAAAGAAAATTCAACAACTCTTTACCCCTATAACTTCCTCTATTTTTCTCCATAGCACTGACAATATATCTAGATTTCGATGTTGGGCTTGTTTTCTGCCCGGACCAGGAAGTAAGCTCTATGAAGACAATGTCAGTTTTGTTCACTACCGCATCATCAGTTCCTAGAACAGAGCCTGGCACCTCTGTAGAATGTTAAGTGGCTCTTCGTGAATCAACTCCAGGTGGGTTGCCCACATGAAAAACATTTCTGCATCTTTTGCAAAAGTGGCTTGGCTAGTACCATCCACTGTTTTCCAGTGTTCCTTTATGTGACATAAATCTTACTAGAACTCAGTACTAGGACAAAGTGTGTGTGTGTGTGTGTGTGTGTGTGTGTGTGTGTGTGTGTTTCCTGAGCGCATATATTTTCCGCCAGCTGGGTTCACTTCTATTGTCAGGAAGCTCGGAGCATAATTCATGTTCAATTACAGTTCAATTCCCTTAATCCCTTTTTCTGATGGGGACATAGGATATAAATAAGTGTAAGAAGATTCTGTTGGTACATGTTTAAGACCCTATTTTTAACCACAGACTGCATTCATTCTAATAAGATGCTTCTCAAACTTGAATGTGCCAGAGAATTACCCACGGATCTAGTTGAAATGCAGAATCAGACTCAGTAGGTCGGGGGCGGGGCGTGAGATGCTGCAGTTCTTACAAGCTCCCAGGTGATGCCTATGCGGCTGGGCCCTGGACCACATTTTGAGCAGCAAAGGGTCTAAGAAACGTGCTTCCTTGATTCAGCGGGATTTCTCTCACCTGTTCCTTGGCAAAACATGACCGAAGTCTCAAAAACTGAAGCGGACGGCAGAAGCACCTAGAGAGCTGGTTAGACCTACACCTCGCTGACCCACTCCCACACCCCATGCCCGCTGTGATCCCGACAAAAGGAGCTAGGAATCCACCTAGGTGCTTCTGCTGTCGGTGACCTCGCAGCAAATTTCGAAAATGACTGCTCTCTTTAAGGTTTTCTCAAAGGTAAACTCCTGGGGACAGCTGTTGTCACCAGTGGTGACACCTGCTCGTTCAGGATTTTAGGGGGCCCATCCGCTGTTTCCAGCCCAGCGTCAGCCCTCCTCTCCGGCTACTCCGACCGCGGCGGAGTCAACCCCCACGGGCCCGGGGCTCGGACCCCCGCCGCTCCGCCTCGGACAGCCGGGCCAGCCGGTGGCAGCCACCGCAGGGCCGCAAGGCGGGGACCGTGCCGCTCATGCGCAGAGCGACCCCTGGGCCCACAGGGCGGGGTCCCCGCGCGCCCCCCGCCCGCCTTACCTCTCTGGACCAGGGTGGCCAAGGAGAAAGCGAGGCAGACAAGGAACGCTGAGCGCCAGGCCACCATGGCTGGGAGCAGGCGGAGGGCCCCGGAGGAGCACAGTTAGCGCGAGAGCGCCCGAAGGGGAGGCCGAGGAGCAGCGGGAGGAGGAGCCCCGCCGCCTCTGCAGGGTCCCGCCCAAAGCCGGCGCGCGCGCGGCGCGGCCCCGGGAGAGTGGAAGTCGGGCGCGCTAGAGAGCCGGCGCCTGAGGGCGCCCCGGCTGGGGTTAGGCCGGGGGGGCGGAGCGAGGCTGCAGTATCGGAGGCGGGGCCGAGGTCTGGAGGCGGGGCTCCGAGCGAGGGGCGTGGCCCGCCGGCTCCAGGTGGGTGGGGAAGTCTGGGTTGGGTTGGGTTGGGCCCAGCGGCAGCGCGCGGTCCGCAGACCCTGACCCACCCCGGTCCTCGAGACCGAAGTCTCGGAGGTGGCCCCGCAGACCTGGAGCAGTGAGTCACCAGTGCCGGAGAGCAGGAGGCGGCAGCGCCGGTGGGCACCGATTTCCTCCCGGGTGACCTTGAGCAGGGCTCTTCCCCTTCTGGCCTTGGAGTTCTCCCGGTGAAGGGTTGTTCCCTCGGGGCCCCTCCAGACACCGTCCAGCACGGAGCCCCGCACTCTGTCCCCACCCGCCGTTCCCTGCAGGAGGCCATAGTGGAACCCTGACCGGAGACTGAAGAAAAGGACCGTTTTCGTGACTGGCTGCGGTAGATAAACAGTGACACGTCTCGAGGAAACGAGGACGGGGGCGCCCAGTTGGGCGAGAAGGGAGGGTGGGGGGCGTCCCGGAGCCGAAGCGCCGCGGGCTCGGGAGACTAGGGGTAGGGACTGGGTCAGCTCTCCCGAGGCTGTGATGAATGCGCTGAAAGTGCAAGTTCCTATCTGCAGAGTCGATCTGAAAAACGTGCTTAATGACCGACAAACGCGCTGCAGTCCTTTCCCATGAACCCCCGCAAACGGAGTCCGTTTCCCAGACCCGAAGAAATCAGATTCCGATACTGTGCCGACCAGCAAAACGCTCGCTGCCGCAGTTCGTGGGAACGCTCCCTAGAAGTGCCCCAGCTGCAACCGGCTCTCCAAGACAAAGTGTAAGCGCTGCTACTCTCCGGAGTGGCGGCGTGAGCCTGTCCCTGCCATTATGCGGCACGGGCTGCCCAGGGCCACATCCTCCTTAGAGGGCGGCTACTACCACCTCCCCTCAATATCCATTAGGCAGCTTTCCTGTGCCCCCAACCCAGCCCTTGCTGCCATAGGCACCCCCCTCAGTGACTCCCACCAACCCCTAAGGAACAGTGGGGTCTGGGGTCTCCCTGAGATGAAGCCAAAATCTCCCGTGTGGCTTACATCCATTGCCCTGAATCTTACGGCTGCAGAAACAAAACAGCATATGAGGAGTGGATCTTCCCAGGTTCAGGGCATTAATTACTCTATGAATGGAACATTATTCCATTCTAGCTGGAGAATTAACAGAAATAGCTGGTAGTTGTTGAACATGGACTATACCATGGCATATTCCAGGCATTTTACCCTTAATATTTATTCCTCACAATGCCATATGTATCACCTAATAATTAAGGAGGGAAAAGCAGCAAAATGGAGGTTCCTTGAAGCTGGGGAGTTAGCCAGGTCTAGTCTCATGTGTCAAAGGGGGAGGGTACCACTAGGAACCCCAGCTGATGAATGGCTAAGAATATGTGCTGTAGAGCCAGACCGGGTACAAATCCTGGCTAAACCCGACAAGGTTGTGCTAAGGATTAAACCAGATGGTGAAAAGTGAACAGCCTGCACACAGTGACAGAGGGCAGGGACCATTACTGGTTAATCTAGTAACGACTAAGGAAATAGTGACCACTGTGAGGTCAGGAGGTTACTGTCTATTCCAGGCTGTGGGCATGCCCCACCTTTGCTACTAAGTGCCCTGAGCCATTCCATAGGCCCTGGTGGTACCATCTGTACCAGGAGGGCACTAGATGTTCTGGTCTTTAGGAGTCTCAGGATCTGATGGGTAAACCCTGATGCATACACACTCATCTACACTGAGGAGGTGAGAAGCATGAAACCTCTAAGTTTGAGGCCATGTCAATCAATATGCAGTGGACAGTCACACGCAACTGAAACTCTAGCTGCTAAATGTGCTACAATGCCATATGCATTGTATCTTCTAGCTTGAGCTATCTTCTAGCTCAAGAGCCGTTCTCAAACTACACCCCATGGGCTAAATCCTATTCCCAGCTGTTTGTACAGCCTTCCAGCTAAAAGTAGTAGTTGCATTTTTAAATAGTTGAAAAAAATCAAAAGAATGTTATGACATAAGTGTTTGGGTGAGGGAGAAGGGACAAAATGGAGGAAGGTGAACAAGATGGAGCAGTACCTGTTGTTTCTGGGTTCTTCATCACCAACTTACCCGCGCGCGGGAAAATACAGCCCGCGCCCAGGAAGATGCAGATCAACCGAGCATGCGCCAGGTGACGTCAATCCGAAGAGACCAAGACTTACCTGGCCGCACCTATGGAGACGCCCCTATCACGCCCTTATCCCGCCCACTGCCCTCCCCCTTCCAGTACCAATGCATTAAATTAAATTAAGACAATAAGAAAGTGATAGAAAATTCAAATTTCAGGGTTCATGAAGTTTATGAGAACACAGCCATGCCCACTGATTTCTGTATTCCCTATGGTGGCTTTTGTGCTACCGCAGTGGAGTTGAACAGTTGTGATAGAGACCATGGGGCCCACAAAGCCTAAAATATTTACTGTCTAACCCTTTACAGAAAAAGTTTGCTGATCTCCGTTCCAGCAGATTGAACCATGACAAGGATGAACATTAGCAGGTGATGATACAGGACCTTAAGAGTGTGCTCCTCTAAAACGCGAAATGAGCATAGATGACCTGCTCTGACACAGGAATAAGAACCAAAAGAAAAGGACAATGTTTATCATGGTGGCCAAAAGATACTCACAAATAGTTCTTCCTTAATCAAAATATTGCAAATGTCTGAGATCGATTATCCTATCAGATACCTCTCCCTTTGTGAAATAACTTATCTTGGTCCTGGTTTGTCTCTCAGTCTCTTGTAAGTTAGGTTAATATGAGTCAGAGAGGGCTGATTTGCCTGCCAGACTGAAGACCTGCTGGGAACTTAGTGAGCCTCTCAGTCAGGTACTGCTATCCTGCTGAATTGCAATTGAACATGCAGTTGATTTACATACAGGAAATTGTACACTTAAAAACCATGATCTGGGAGCACCTCCCCAACTTAGTTTGGAAGTGTATTTCCCTGGAGAAAAAAAAAAATTATTATTAAAAAAAAATTGTCAAAGCCATTATCTGTGTTCCCTGCCCCCACACATCGTATATACTCCCCACTACCAATGCACATGGGTTCGGGGACCCACTCTTGCCCAAGCCTGCCTCATCTACACACCACTTCCTTATTCCCACCCTCTTGCTGCACCGAGTTCCTCCCTGAACTTCTCAAACCCTGAAAACTGCCACCAATTGGAAAACAATTTGGCCTGACAAGATTCTCTCCTAAAAATGTCCACCTTTCCCAAGCTGTGGCCCAGTAGAGAAGTGTGGCATGGACAAACAGCCACCAGGGTGGCCTGGGAGAACAGGAGAGGCACACATATAGGGCTGGGTGGGTTTACACCAATCTCAGGTAAATAGGATTATGTGGGCCAGCTAGGTATCCATGGGACTATGTGTTCCAAATTCCCCAAGGACTATACTTTCAGGAATTGTTTCTGCAATACATTACTAGAGAATGTTCTCTGAATGTGTAGAGCACAGAAAAAATACAAAATAATAATACATTCCAAATCAGCTGAGTCCCTGGGTGGCCTCCCTCACCCATGATCAAAATCAGCTGTGGAAGGGCCTTGCCACCACCCCCACCACTGCTGAAGATGCCCATCAGGTGAGCACCACTGTCCATGCTGACAGCACCCCTTCCTTAATATCCACCCCGCCACTGATCCTTAGGGGCCAGAGCCAAGAGGGAGTCCACATGGGAATGAGGGCAGGGACAAAGGCTTTGCCCCAACTCAAGGTCACCCTCTGAGCTGTGGGACCCAAAGCAGCTCTGCTGGTGCTCAGGGCTTCCTCTACCCTCTCACAGCCTTGGAATTTAATCCCTCTAACCAAACCTGTTGGAGAGCCCTGGCTGGGTACAAAGGGACAGCACACCCTCCCTTCCCGCCTCACTCCCCACCGTGCGGGGCAATGAAGAGACAAAGACTCACTTGCATCTCAATGGACATGCAAACAGCCCCGACTGGCTGCAGGGAGGGGCGCACCGGGCTCTACAGCAATTTTCCCAAATGCCTGACTTCACAGTCAAGTTTCACCAGTCCCAGGAGGCAAAAAAAAAAAAAATGAGGTTGTCGTGGCAAGTTTCCCCCCATAAGGCTAGAGTATTGACCTTTATCTTGAAATCATGAACTTGTTTTGGTATACAAAAGTCCTTTTATTTCATGAAAAGATAGTAGTGTTTTGTAAGAAGTTGGCAACCCTACCCGTCCCCAAACTAAAGAAAAAAGAAATCTACTCATCGGTGAAATTCACAAGTCTGGGAACCACTGGCTATCCCAACAATATTCAGCCCACCCAGGCCCAGATACATAGGAATTTTTGGAACACACCCCATATGTAAACAGAAGCCCTAAAAATGCATTCTAAAACAATGTTTCCTCTGATACTTTTTGAGTTGAAAGCACATTATCCCTTAGTCTCCTCCGCCTCTCCACAGCCTTCTTATTCTCTCCTCTCTTGGATTTGATAGTATGGCAAGGACAGGCAGGGCTTTGAATGCCATGCTAATGAGCAAAGATTTGGTTCTGAGAACAGAGGAGGAGCCACTGAAGGCTTTTAAGCATGAAGCAGCAGCGACAGGGAACTGGTCTACAGGAGTGCTACTGGCATCATGTAGGGAGAGAGGCTGGGGACTGTGGGGCTGGAGAGAGGAGTTTGGATTCCTGGTGTGGACGTGGTGGAGGTAGCAATTGTCATAGAAAAGGGGGGCTAGGTGTGTAGGCCTGGCCCAATTCTCAGGGCTGAGACGAAAAGAAAGTCCAAGGCTGGAGACAGATGATAGGCAATTATTACTCTGTCTGATGCAGATGGTTAAAGAGTTGAGCACACAGTGTGATGGGAACACAGAGGTATGGCCCCTCTCCCAGTGCACGGTCAGCGTAGAGCTGACTCAAAGAAGCAACGGGAGAACCACGGAAATGAGAGGAGCCAGGTCACACAGGACTTGTAGACCAGGTGAAGATGGGACTCTACTCAAAGGCAACCATGAACCCCCAGGAGTTTTAACTGGAGATGGGGTGCTGCTGCCGGGTGGTAAGATCAGGTTGACATTCCATGGTTTCATTTCTCCACGGAGTCTCAGGACTCTGTTGTACAGAACCCAGAAAATGATGCTCTAGGTGACAGGAGCCATTAGAGTGAAAAGCTGGGGAGAGTGGAGAAGAGACAGGGGTGGGGGAGGAGAGGGAGGAGGCAGTGCAGAAGTCCCGGGAATGCTTTGACTGGGCTCAGGAGGAAGGGGGAGGTGGCATGGAGGCTCTTCGGCTCTGCCTGCTTGTCCCAGAAACAGCCCAGTGCGGTGGGTCAGGAGCAGTGGCTTCACAGACAGCAGGGTCATCTTCCATTGCCGTGTTTCTGCAGAGTGACACCCCCTACCACCACCACCACCACCACCACCACCACCAGCAATCCCTCCATCTTACATGCAGCAGAGTTGCTCACTCCCAAAGGGGGCCCTCTGTAATGTAATGCAACCAATTTCAATGAGAAACAAATCATCTCATCTTTTTTGATTCCTGTTAGGATTCCCATTGGTGGTTTGAGGAGTTTTCTTAACCCACCAACAACCACACGATGGTGATGATATTGGCAATGATGGCCATGGTGACTATGATCCCAAAAGAAAAGAAGACGATGCCGAAGGCCGGTAGGTCACGACTTCGTTTCAAGGCTCATTATCATGGGAAGGCGTCCTCTTCCTTGGAAATCTAAATGCAGAACACCCATCCATCTTCAGGAAGCCTGTGCGTGTCAAGTCAGGCAGGGCAAAACCTTATACCTGCATGTTTTCCTAATGTGAGAGACTGCTCTGTAAATTTCTTTCTAGTGCTCAGTCGAGTTAATATGGAATTTGCATAAGCACTTGGCAAGAAATAACATATGTCTCTGTAATATTTCCGAGGCAGTGTTTTCTTCTCCAAATCCTGACCTCTGTAGGAACAGGACTTAACATTTACCTCCCAAATGCAGAGTAGGGCTGTATTTAACTTACCTAGTGAAGTCTCCCCTAAGTAAGCACTCAGGTGACTCACACCACAGAAACCAACATTTGGTCTCTTTGAATTAAGTCTTTTCATGTAATTGAAGCAGCCCAAGAAACCTCCTGGAAAATGTTTCGGAACACAAATGTGGAATGCGGCATCCAATTAACAGCAATAACATTTTGTTCAAAAATAACTTTTGCAGACACATTACGATGTCCAAAACAGAACTGCCCATTGCCGGTCCCCAAACCACTCTGCTCCTCCCACAAGTGTTCCCCGGTCTTAGTAAATGGCACCACCAATCTCCCAGTTGCTAGGGCCCCAAACCTGGGAGGCAGATTTGCCCCCCTGCCCTGATCTCACCCACTCCGTTACCAAATCCTGAGAACTCTGTCTCCTAAAGTCTTGAATGTGTACACTCATCCCTGCCCTGAATAACTGCACAGCAGCCTCCTCTAGCCCATTTTTTTTACCCAGCAACCACAGGAAGCTTCTTAAAAAGTAAATCAGATCATGTTGCTCCCTTGCTTAAAACCCTCCAGTCTCATGTCCCAGGCCTTCCATCTCACTCACAGTAAATCCAAATTTCTATTCATGGTCTGCACAGCCCCACATGATCTGATCAGGCCCCTGCCTCCCTATATAACTCCTTAACTCTTTCCAGCTTCCCTTCTGCACTGCCTCCCAACCCCCAATCGTCACCTCCCTGACCCCACCATTCCACCTGTCTGGAATAACTTCCCTTCCTTCCTTCACCTGACTGGCCCCAGTTTATCCCTCATGCCATAAAAGAACATACTGTTCCCAGCCTAGGAGAGGCTCAGGACCCATCCCTTCTACCCTCACAGATCCTATGCTGAGTCCACCTTGACACTGAGCTTTGAATCCAGATGTGAGTTCAACTTGCTTTGCAATTTGCTGTCTCCTCACACTGGTCCTGTTTCTCAACTGTAGCAGCATGACAGAATCTTTGAGGAAGCTTTTTTTTCCCCCCCCTTTAAATTGAGGTAAAATTCATGTAACGTAAAATTAACCCTTTAAAAGTGTACAATTTAGTGGCATTTACTACATTTGCAATATTGTGCAACTATCACCTCCATCTAGTTTTATAACATTCCCATCATCCCAAAAGGAAATCCCAGACGCATTAAGCAGTCACTCCACATTAACCCTCCTCCAGCCCCGGGCAACCACTAATCTTTCTGTCTTTAATGATTTTGCCTATTGTGGACATTTTGTATAAATGGAACCATATACTCTGTGGCCTTTTGTGTCTGGCTTCTTTCGCTGAGCGTAATGTTTTTGAGGCTCGTTCATGTTCTACCATGTATCAGAATTTCATGTCTTTTATGGCTGAATACTATTCAATTGTATAATAATACCACATTTTGTTTATGCATTCATCAGTAGATAGACATTTGGGTTGTTTCCAGTTTGGGGCTATTGTGAATAATGCTGCTATGAACATGGATGTACATGCAAGCTTATTGTTGGACATGTGTTTTCATTTCTCTTGGGTATACACACGAATTGCTGGGTATCATGGAAGCTTTGAAAACTATGTTTGCCAGGGCCCTACTCTCCAAGTTTTCAATGTACTTGGCCTGGGATAGGATAAGGCATTTCTATCCGTCTAAAAGCTGAGACCATGGTTGGGCAAACTGAGGCCAGTGGGCCAAGTCCCGTCCACTGCCTGTTTTCATGTGACCCCTAAACAAAGAATGGTTGAGAAAAAGAAAAACGAAGAATATTTTGTGACACATGAAAATGTGACATTTTTTAGTATTTAAGTTGAGAGGCCAAGGTGGGAGGATCACTTGAGCCCAGGAATTCCACACTAGCCTAGGCAACATAGCAAGATCTCATCTTACAAAAAATAAAAAGTTAGCCAGGCATGGTGGCATGCACCTGTAGTCCCAGCTACTTGGGAGGCTGAGGCAGGAGAATGACTTGAGCCCCGGAGGTCAAGACTGCAGTGAGCCATGATCACACCACTACACTCCAGGCTGGACAGCAGAGTGAGACCCTTATCAACAAAACAAAACAAAAAAGGTTTCAGTTTCCATAAGAGTGTTATTGGCACAAAGCCACACCCACTCATTTACATACTGTCTATAACTGCTTGTGTGCTACCAGGTCAGAGTCAAGGAGAGGCAACAGATTGTATGGCCCTCAAAGCTGAATATTCACTATCTAGTCCTCTACAGAAAAAGTTTGCTGGCCCCTACCTTTGTCCACTCTCGGTCCTCCTGTTACTAGATCTTTCAGCAACAGTGGGCATGGTTGATCACTCTCGACTGCCTGAAATACTCTCTTCAGCTTGACTGCTGGAAACCCACTCTGTTCTAGGGCTGCCTCTCTGGAGCTTGGGGAAGTACTACTGGGGGTGGATCTGTGGGTTCCAGTGTTCAGCAGTTGAGGCACTTTCCCTCCCTCATTTGGATGTCAGTGGGGCAGGGGAGGTATTAGTAGATCACTTCGTGGCCGTGGGCAAGTCACTCTTCTTCTATGGGCCTTGTTTTTTTTTAATTCTGCAAATTGAGTTGGTTGGATAAGACCATCTCTAAGGTTCCAAGTTCTCTGATGATCACAGTATCAAGCACTGTCATCTGCATTACCTTGTCAAGTCTTCCTGGCAACCCATGGAGGATGGCACCATTTCTATCATTACTACAATCTTACAGATGCAGTAATATTCAGAGAGGGAAACTGACTTTAGCCAGGTCACCTGGCAAGTCAGCGGCCAACCCCAGGCTCAAACTCACGTGCAGTCAACCCCACTCTCTCTAGTAGAGAGACAGATGTGCCAGGCACCTGTTTAAGCCAACAAGACCTCAGAGAACTTGTGGGGCTAGGGAGGGCACACTGGCACGTGATGGCTGGGTCCGCTTTGTGTCATGGATGTTGGCAGCTGTGAGTGAGACCTGAGAAGCCCTGGGCAATGTGCCCAACACTGTGATAAACACTTGACAAATCTCATACTTAATAATTTCAATACTTTGGTCAGGTGCAGTGGCTCACACCTGTAATCCCAGTACTTTGGGAAGCCGAGGTGGGTGGATCATCTGAGGTCAGGAGTTCGAGACCAGCCTGACCAACATGGTGAAACCCTGTCTCTACTAAAGATACAAAAATTAGCCAGGCGTGGTGGTGGGCGCCTGGAATCCCAATTACTTGGGAGGCTGAGGCAGGAGAATCGCTTGAACCTGGTAGGCAGAGGTTGCAGTGAGCCTAGATCGCACCATTGCACTCCAGCCTGGGCAACGGAGTGAGACTCTGTCTCAAAAATAATAATGATAATAATTTCAATACTCCATGAGGGGGTATATTAGTTTCCTATGGTTGCTGCAACAAATTACCACAAATGTGGAGGCTTAAAACAACAGAAATCCATTCTCTCACAGTTTTGGAGGCTGAAAGTCCAAAATCAAAGTGCCACCAGGACCATGCTTCCTCTACGGTAGAATCCTTCCCTGCCTCCTCCAGCTTCTGCTGTCAGGCAATCCTTGGCATGTCTACCCTTGTTGCTGCATCACTCCAATCTCTGCCTCTGTCTTCACTTGGCCTTCTTATAAAGTCACCAGGACCATGCTAAATCGAGTATGATCTCATTTCAAGATTGTTAAGTACACCAGCAAAGATCCTATCTCCTAATAAGGTCACATTCTGAGGTTCCTGATGGACATGAATTTTAGGGGACATTATTCAACCCACTCCAGGGGGCAGTACTATTCCCCGTCTACAGATGAAAAAGCTGAGGCCCACTCTCATGCCACGAGACCAGTGCCCCCCTTAACTAGTTCTTTAGTGACTTTGGAACCAATGCCTAGTACTGGATCATTTCAACCCCTTACTTCTCGTAAGACAGAAACAAAAAGAGGATGTAAACAAAACCCCACATGAACCTTATCTTACACTGCATACAAAATGGAATTCGAAATGGATCAAAGACCTGAACTTAAGAGCTAAAACCATAAAACTCTTAGAATCAAATATTGAGGAACATCTTTATGACATTGGATTTAACAACAAGCTTATGGATATGACACCAAAAAAGTACAAGCAAGAAAAGAAAAAAAATAGATAAATTGGATTTCATCAAAATTGAAAATTTTTGTACATCAAAGATACTATTGTTAAGTGTGGTAGCTTGTGCCTGTAATCCCAGCTACTTAAGAGGCTGAGGCAGGAGGATTACTTGAGGCCAGAAGTTCAAGATGAGCCTGGACAACATAGTGAGACCCCATCCCTAAAAATAATTTTAAAAATTAGTTGAGTGTTGCAGTGCACACCTGTAGTCTCAGTGTATTATGCTGTTCTTGTATTACTATAAAGGAATACCTGAGGCAGGGTAATTTATAAAGACAAGAACTTTAATTGGTTCATGGCTCTGCAGGTTGTACAAGCATGGCACCAACATCTGCTTGGCTTCTTCTGAGGGCCTCAGGAAGCTTACAGTCATGGCATAAGGCAAAGCAGGAGCAGGCATATCACAGGGTGAGAAGGAGGTAAGGGGGAGGTACCAGACTTTTAAACAACCAGATTTTGTGTGAACTGAGCAAGAACTCATTTATCACCAAGGGGATGGTGCTAAGTCATCTATGAGGATCTGTCCCCATGATCAAATCACCTCCCACCAGGACCCACCTTCAACATTGGGCATCACATTTCAACATGAGATTTGGAAGGAACAAACATCCAAACCATATCTCCTAGCTACTCAGGAGGCTGAGATGGGAGGATGGCCTGAGCCCAGGAATTCAAGGCTATAGTGAGCCACGATTGCACCACTGCAATCCAGCCTGGGCAACGGAGCGAGACCCTGCTTTTTTTTTTTTTTTTTTTTTAGATGGAGTTTCGCTCTTGTTGCCCAGGTTGGAGTGCAACGGCACTATCTTGGCTCACCACAACCTCTGCCTCCCGGGTTCAAGCGATTCTCCTGCCTCAGCCTCCCGAGTAGCTGGGATTACAGGCATGTGCCACCACCCCGGCTACTTTTTGTATTTTTAGTAGAGACGGGGTGTCTCCATGTTGGTCAGGCTGGTCCTGAACTCCCGACCTCAGGTGATCCACCCGCCTCGGCCCCCCAAAGTGCTGGCATTACAGGCATGAGCCACTGCACCGGGCTGCGAGACCCTGTTTTTATTTTTTATCTCTAAAAAATAAAAATTTAATTTAATTTAATTTAAGAGGGTGCCATCAAGGATGTTATCAACAGAGTGAAAAGGCAACAAGCTACAAAATGGGAGAAAATATTTGCAAATCATATATTTAATGAGGGATTAATATGAAGAACTTCTATAACTCAACAACGAAAAATTCCAATTAAAAAATGGACAGGCTGGGCACAGTGGCTCACGCCTATAATCTCAGCACTTTGGGAGGCCAAGGTGGGAGGACTACTTGAGGCCAGGAGTTCAAGACCAGCCTGGGCAACATAGCGAGACTCTGTCTCTACAAAAAAAATTTAAAAAGGGACAAAGGACTGGAATAGACATTTCTCCCAAGAAGACATAATGGCCAACAAGCACATGATGGTCAACATAACTAATGGTGAGGGAAGTGCAAATCAAAACCACAATCAGCTACTACTTCACCCCTACTGGAAAGGCTATGATTTTTTTAAAATTATTATTATTTTGAGACAGAGTCTTGCTGTTCTCACCCAGGCTGGAGTGCAGTGCCATGATCTCGGCTCACTGCAACGTCCGCCTCCCAGGTTCAAGAGATTCTCCTGCCTCAGCCTCCGAGTATCTGGGCTTATAGGAGCCCGCCACCAGGCCCAGCTATTTTTTATTTTTTAAGTAGAAATGGGGTTTCACCGTGTTGGTCAGGCTGGTCTCGAACTCCTGACCTCAGGTGATCCACACCCTCTCAGTCTCCCAAAGTGCTGAGATTACAGGCGTGAGCCACCATGCCCAGCCTTGGGATGGCTATAATTTTAAAAGAAATGGAAAATAATAAGTGTTGGCAAGAATGTGGAGGAGTTTGAACCCTCATGCATTTCTGGCGGGAATGTAAAGTGGTACAGTTGCTATGGAAAACAATATGGTGGTTTATCAAAGAATTAAACAATTACTAGCAATGCCTCTTCTGTGTATATATCCAAAATAATTGAAAGCAGGGCATGTTCATAGCAGCATTATTTACAATAGCCAAAACGTGGAAGCAACTGCAGTGTCCATTGACAGGTGAATGGATAAACAAAATGTGGTATAATATACACAATGAAATAGTATTCGGCAATGAAAAGGAAAGAAATTTTGATATATGCTACAACATAAATGAATCCTGAAAACATGCTTAGTGGAATAAGCCAGACACTTAAGGACAAGTATTTTATGATTCCACTTATACGAGATACTCAGAACAGGCAAATTCTTAGAGACAGAAAGTAGAATAAAGGTTACTGTGAGATGGGAGGAAGGGGGAAAAACTTATTATTTATTGAGAATAAGATTGGGGGTGATAATAAAGGTTGGGGATGAGTTATTATTATTTAATGAGTATAAGGTTGGGGTAAAGATTTGGATAAAGATTGTGGTTATGAGTATACAACATTGAGGATTTAATTAATGCCACTGAACTGTATACTTATGGATGATTAAAATGATAAATATTATGCTATGTGTATTTTACCACAATCAAAAAAAACTTAAAAGATGTTACCTCCTAAGGAAAGCATTTTAGAAAAGAAAATGGAAGACTGCCCTCTCCAGATTCAGGGCAGTCAGGTAGACTCTTAGTTTTCACCACTTGCTTGGCCCATAGCACATCTCTTGTGCCTCGCCTTCCCTCTGGTGAATGCCTCTGGAATGCACTGGAAGGACTTTGGGGGCCAGCCTTACTGGTGACAGGCTCTCTGAAACCTCTCTTCACAGTCTCCCTTGAATCTGGCTTTCACGCTTTTTTTTTTTTTTGAGACAGAGTCTGGCTCTCTTGCCCGGGCTGGAGTGCAGTGGCCGGATCTCAGCTCACTGCAAGCTCCGCCTCCCGGGTTTACGCCATTCTCCTGCCTCAGCCTCCCGAGTAGCTGGGACTACAGGCGCCCGCCACCTCGCCCGGCTAGTTTTTTGTATTTTTTAGTAGAGACGGGGTTTCACCGTGTTAGCCAGGATGGTCTCGATCTCTTGACCTCGTGATCCGCCCGTCTCGGCCTCCCAAAGTGCTGGGATTACAGGCTTGAGCCACCGCGCCCGGCCTTCACGCTTTTTTTTAATGCATTGGCAGAGTCCTAAAGAGAAAGAGATTCCCGCATACTTGTCCATCTCCGTTTATTTCTTCTCATTCATTCACTCATTCATTTATTCATTTATTGAGACAGGATCTTACTGTGGTCGAGGCTGGAGTGCAGTGGTGTGGTCATGGCTCACTGCAGCATTGACCTCCTGGGCTCAACTGATTTTCCTACCTCAGCCTCCAGGGTAGCTGGGACTAGAGGCACGTGCCACCAGGCCCAGCTATGTTGCTCAGGCTGGTCTCAAACGCTTGGGCTCAAGTGATCCTCCTGCCTCGCCATCCCCAGTTGCTGGGATTACAGGCATAAGCTACCGTGTCCAGCCTATTTATTATTATTATTATTATTATTATTATTATTATCATTATTATTATTATTATTATTTTAGAGACAGGGTCTTGCTCTCTCACCCAGGCTGGAGTGCAGTGGCATGATCATAGCTCACTGTAGCCTCAAACTCCCAGGCTCAAGCTATCCTCGTGTCTAAGCCTCCTGAGTAGCTGGGACTAAGGCGTGTGCCACCACGCCTGGCTCTTCTAGCGCTATCGTCCTCTATATCCAGACCATTTCTGATCTCAGGTCTCCACTTCCTGACACTTCTTTTTGGCCCCCGTCCAGATATAACAAGGCCTTGAGGGTGACATTTGCCATCTTGTACCTTCATGCACTCTGTGGCTGGTCTCTGTTAGAGCCCCAGAATTGCTCACTTGCGTGTCTGTCATCAGAAGGCAGATTGATTTCCCCTGCTGGCTGAGTGGTACCTCGCCCTTTAGAGTGTCCATCACCTTGATCACTTCCTTTTTTGACATAATATCCCCTATCTCCCCATTGCCTACAGGATCAGGCCACATGCCTTGGCCTGGCATTCAATGCCGAGCTCTTCCTACCTCAGTACATGTGGCCTACTAGGTGACCTCACTGTTTTCTGAGTGGGCTTCATGCCTTTCTGCCTTCTTGCCTTTGCTATGTGATTTCCATTGCCTGTTGTACTATCTCTTAAGCCTTTCCATCCTGGCACTCACATGCGAATGTCCCCTGAGCCCTGGATCAAGATGTACCTCTTTCTTGAAGCCTTTGGAGGACAAATGTAGCAAGGAATCGTCTGTGATCCCCTTGTGTGAGCATTTCTATTTTCTATTATTTTTCCAATATATCTTGATGTTGATTTTATCTCAAGAGGAAGATTCTGGAAGTCAGGGACACATCGTACCTTGCATTTCTCTTTGGGAGCCATGCATATGATTGGTGGGAAATGAACATTGCCGAAGTTGGCTTCGTGGAGAGGAGAATATTTGGTGCCCCTGGCACAGGAATCTCTCTTTCCTCTGTCACCTCCACTCTTTCCATCAGAGTCCAGCATGCTGGGTGGCTCTGGGCCCAGAGTAAGGGGGAATGAGCAGTGCCCTGTCCCCCACCCTCCGTCCTCATCACCTATGGGAATTTTCCTTTAGAAACTCTGACTTTTCAATTTTTCCAAGACTATCTTTCTGTAGTGAAAGATTGGGAGAGAACTAAGTGAGAGTATTCCACTTGAGGATCTGCTCAGTCTGCTTACCGTGTTTTTTGGACCCCCCCCCCCCACCCCGCCACTCTTCATTGCCGCCACCACCTCCACCTGGCTCCTGCTGTCTCCATCTCGAATGGGAATTACTGGACCCTTGTCCAGCTGCTCTCTGGTCCCACTGCCTTCATTGCTGCACCCACCAACCCAGGCTCCACGTGGCAATCAGAGTGGTCATCCTAAAATAGATTTCTTCTTTTCACGCCTCAGCTCATAAATGGCAACTCATCTTCAAAATAAAACCAAGCTACTGAGTGTTGGCATCCAGGCAACCCAAGTCTCAGCCTTTGGCATGCCTCCTACACCTCTGATACTGTGTATATGGTACAAACTTGTTCATTTCCAAAATGCAGTGGGTGCATCGATGCCTCTAACACTCAGTCTGGGCAATTCTCCCCTCCTGGACACCTCCCCTCCGTCTATCTCTGACCACTCACAACAAATCCTGAAAGACTTCTCTCCTCTCCAAAGCCTTGTCTCCCCAGCTCTCTCTCACTTTTAGACCTAGACCCAGTATGAAACCAATAAATACTCTCTAAAGTGAAGCAATTAGTTCACAATGAGATCCCACTTCACAGCCACCAGGGAGGCGGTAATCAAAAAGGCAGATACTAATAAGCATTGGTGGGGATGTGGAAAATCATACAGTGCTGATAGGAGTGTAAAATGGTGCAGCTACCATGGAAAACAATTTGGGGGTTGTTCAACAAGTTAACTATAGAGTTACCATATGACTCAGCAATTCCACACCTAAGTATATACCCAAGAGAATTAATTGAAAGCACATGTTCAGGCCGGGTGCAGTGGCTCATGCCTGTAATCCTAGCACTTTTTTTTTTTTTGAGACAGAGTCTTGCTGTGTTGCTCAGGCTGGAGTGCAGTGGTGTGATCTCGGCTCACTGCAACCTCCGCCTCCCCGGTTCAAGCAATTCTCCAGGCTCAGCCTCCTGAGTAGCTGGGATTACAGGCGTGCACCACCATGCCTGGCTAATTTTTTGTATTTTTAGTAGAGAGGGATTTTTGCTATGTTGGCCGGGCTGGTCTTGAACTTATGACCTCAAGTGGTCTGCCCACCTTGGCCTCCCAAACTGCTGGGATTACAGGTGTGGGTCACCACACCCGGCCTAATCCTAGCACTTTGAGGGGCCAAGGCAGGTGGATTGTTTGAGCCTAGGAACAATCCACCTGCCTTGGCCTAGCAGCCAGGTTCAAGACCAGCCTGGGTAACATGGCAACATCCTGTCTCTACAAAAAATATGAAAAATTAGCTGAGTGTGGTAGTGCGCGCCTGTGGTCCTAGCTACTCGGGAGGCTGAGGTGGGAGGATCACCTGAGCCTGGGAGGTTGAGGCTACAGTGAGGGGTGACAAAGTAAAACCCTGTCTAAAAAAACAAAAAAAAAAAAAAGAAAAGAAAGAAAGAAAGAAAAAAGCAAGCACATATCCACACAATGACTTGTACATGAATGTTCACAGCAACTTTATTCCTAATAGCCAAAGTGGAAATAACACAAATGTCCATCAATGGATGAATAATCAAAATGTGATCTACTCATAAAATGCAATATTGGGCCGGGCGCGGTGGCTCAAGCCTGTAATCCCAGCACTTTGGGAGGCCGAGACGGGTGGATCACGAGGTCAGGAGATCGAGACCATCCTGGCTAATACGGTGAAACCCCGTCTCTACTAAAAAATACAAAAAAACTAGCCGGGCGACGAGGCGGGCGCCTGTAGTCCTAGCTATTCGGGAGGCTGAGGCAGGAGAATGGCGTAAACCCGGGAGGCGGAGCTTGCAGTGAGCTGAGATCCGGCCACTGCACTCCAGCCTGGGCGTCAGAGCAAGACTCTGTCTCAAAAAAAAAAAAAAAAAAAAAAATGCAATATTATTCAATCATAAAAAATTAAAGTACGGATACATGCTATAAAATCAATTAACATTGAAAACATGATGCTAAGTGAAAGAAGCCAGACAGAAAAGACCACATGTTATATGATTTTGTTTATACAAAATGTTCGGAATAGACAAATCCATAGAGACAGAAAGTAGATAAGTGGTTGCCTAGGGCTAGCAGGAGGAGGGTTGGTAGGTGATGGCAAAGAGTAGCAGGATTTCTTTTGTGAGTGAAGAAAATGTTTTTGAATTAGATGGTGATGGTTGTACAACCTTGTAAATATATAAAAACCACTGAATTGTATATTTTAAAGGAGTGAATGGCTGGGTGTGGTGGCACACACCTGTAATCCCAGCACTTTGGGAGGCCAAGGCAGGAGAACTTCTTGAGCCTAAGGAGTTCAAGACCAACCTGGGCAACATAGTGAGACCCCCATCTGCACAAAAAATCAATTAAAAAGTTTGCCGGGCATGGTGGCTCATACGTACAGTCCTAGCTACTCAGGAAACTGAGGTGGGAGGATTGCTTGAGCCCAGGAGTTTGAGGCTGCAGTGAGCCATGATTGCACTACTACAGTGCACCCTGGGCAACAGAGTGATATCCTGTCTCAAAACAAAACAAAACAAAACAAAACATATATATATGTGTGTGAATTATATGATATGTGAATTATATCTCAATAAAACTCAGCACCAGACACTGAGCAAGTATTTTACAGGCATTAACTCCTCAATTCTCATAAAACCCTATAAGATAGTGTTATGGACTGAATGTTTGTGTCCCCCCACCAAATTCCTATGTTGAAACCCTAACCCCCACCAGGTGTGGTAGTTCACGCCTATAATCCCAGCACTTTGGGAGGCCGAGGTGGGCGGGGCACGAGGTCAGGAGTTTGAGACCAGTCTGACCAACATGGTGAAACCCCCTCTCTACTAAAAATACAAAAATTAGCCAGGTGTGGTGGCATGTGCCTGTAATCCCAGCTACTCAGGAGGCTGAGGCAGGGGAATTGCTTGAACCTGGGAGGCAGAGGTTGCAGTGAGCCAAGATCGCACCACTGCACTCCAGCCTAGGTGACAGAGTGAGACTCCGTCTCAAAAACAAAAAAAAACAAAAAACAAAAACAAGAAAACCCTAACCCTCAATGTGATGGTATTAGGAGGTGGGGCCTCTGAGAGGTAATTAGTTCATGAAGGCGGGGCTCCCATGATGGGACTGGTGCCCTTATAAGGATAAAAAACACTAGCGTTCTCTCTCTCTTGTTGATATGTGAGGATACAGCAAGAAGGTGGCCGTCTGCAAGCCAGAAAGAGACCTCTCACCAGAAACTGAATTTGCCAGCACCCTGATCTTGGACTTCCCAGCCTGCAGAACTGTGTGAGATTGCTGTTGTTTAAGCAACCCAATCTATGATATCTTATTATAGCAGCCTCAGCTGACTAAGATAGGTGCTATTTTAATATCTATTTTACAGCTGGGGAAACTGAGGCATAGTTAAGTAGCTTGCTCAAGGTCACTCAGCCGGTGAGTGGCAGCACCGGGATGTGAACCCAGGAAGCCTGGCTTCCATACCCCTGTTCTTAACTGCCTCTCAGGTAGACAGATGTGTGCTCCAGGGCTTATAGTTAGAAAAGGGAGAATGGGTTCCTCACTCACTCTGCTTCAGAAAAAGGGTTCAAGCAGTCCCCAACTCCCAACAGCTGTGTTGTCCTGGTGAGTCCTGGTAGAATGTGTCTAAGGAGCTATTCGCCAGGTCTCTACCATATCTATAAATAGGCAAAGCTCCCCAGATCCTTTTTACAATGGCCAGGTCAGTGGGAAGGGGGTCTTCTGCCTTCATCCAGAGGATCTTTACAGGGTGGGTTTTTGCATCCTCCACCCTGCCTTAGCCTTGAAATCAAGGCTGGTAGACCAAGCCAACCCAACAGGGCTGCTTATTGTTCTGGGCTCCATTCAAGAGGACCAGTAGAGGGCCAGGATGAGAATCCCCGACCTTTAGTGTTCCTGATGCCAGGGCAGGACCTCTGCCTCTATGTATTATGGGACCTTGCATTAATGGACCCAAGGCATAGGGAACGGGGTTCCTGAAGCCAATATTGGGACCTGGTATTGCTTATTGCTAATGAGAGACTACAGGCACACAGTCATTCATTCAGTGTATAGAAGGTGTCATCCAGTCATAGATGTAGAGAGCATGGACTCTAGAGCCAGCCAGGTTGTTTAAACTTGGGCAAGTCACCTCGCCTCTCTGGTCCTCAGTGTCCTGATCTACAAAATGGGCAAAATAATAGCACTTACATCTTAAGGTTTTTGTGTAAAGGAAACACATTGATACACACAGAAAGTGCACAGAACAGTGCCTGGCACATAGTAAGCTCTCAACAAGTGATAGCCTTTCGTATTGTTTTGTTTTAACTGTTATTATGTTGGCTAAGTAGGTGGGAAGAGAAGGAGGCACAATAAGAGACATCTGGTTTATTACTCTGGTTTCAGGACTTTCGCTCTCCAAAACTCATGTTGAAATACAACCCCCAGTGTGGCAGTATTGTGAGTGCGGCCTTTAAGAGATGATTGTGTCATGAAGGTTCTGCCCTCATGAGTGGACTAATCCATTCATGGTTTAATGGATTAATGGGTTATCACAGGAGTGGAACTGGTGGCTTTATAAGAAAAGGAAGAGAGACCTGAGTAAGCATGCTCAGCCCCCTCGACATGTGATGTCCTTTGTCACCTCAGTACTCTGCAGAATTCCCACCAGCAAGAACACCCTCACCAGATGCAGCCCCTCAACCTTGGACATTTCAGCCTCCACAACTGTAAGAAATAAATTCCTTTTCCTTATAAATTACCCAGTTTGGGGTATTCTGTTATAAACAACAGAAAACAGGCTAAGATAGTTAGAGATGCTTCCTGAATCACAACAGAAAGTTCTGGACATCTTTTATCCCTATACCCTCTGAGGAGCTTATTCTGTTCTTGACAGACAGAGGTGATAATCCTACTATTTCCTGGTCAGCTGGCAGTGTCTGGATGCATGTCCTGTTCTGGGTACCAGCAGCCTCTCTGAGAGACATTGACAGGCTGGATTTGCTTCAGGAACCAGTGATCAAGATGTTAAACGGAAGTTAGAATGTTCTTTTCTTTTCTTTCTTTTTTTTTTTTTTTTTGAGATAGAGTCTCACTCTGTCACTCAGGCTGGAGTGCAGTGGTGTGATCTCGGCTCACTGCAACCTCCGCCTCCCAGGTTCAAGCGATTCTACTGCCTCAGCCTCCCGAATAGCTGGGACTACAGGCGTGCACCACCACGCCCAGTTAATTTTTGTGTTTTTAGTAGAGATGTGGTTTCACCATGTTGGCCAGGCTGGTCTTGAACTCCTGACCTCTAGTGATCTGCCTGCCTCGGCCTCCCAAAGTGCTAGGATTATAGGTGTGAGCCACTGCACCTGACCTATGGAAGTTGGAATTTTCATACAATGAATAATCTTGGTGAGTGTTTGGACTGGAGAAAAAGATGACTTTAAGGGGTAAAAAGGAAAGGAGTGATGAGGGAGACTCCTGGAGGGAGCTCCTGGGGGATTTGATCTGTATTTTGTGGCCTCAACTTATGAAAATAAGGATAAAGGGGGAAAGCTATGGGGTGATGGACTCTGGAACTTTCTTGTTTTAAGAGAGACAGAGTCTCACCCTGTCACCCAGGCTGGAGTGTAGTGGTATGATCATAGCTCACTGTAGACACAAACTTTTGGATTCAAGCAATCCTCCTGCCTTAGCCCCCCAAGTAACTAGAATGATAGATACATGCCACCCCACCCAGCTAATTTTTTTAATTTTTATTTTTGTAGAGATGAGTCTTACTATGTTGCCCAGGCTGGTCTCTAACTGCTGGCCTCAGGTGATCCTCCCCGCCTTGGCCTTCCAAAGTGCTGGGATTACAGGCATGAGCCACCATGCCTTCCTGGCTGGATTCGGGAACTTCCTAAGGGGCAGAACAATCTCAAGATGGAGGAGCTGCCTTTGTAGAAAGGGAGTTCCCATTCTTCAAGATATCCAGCCTAGTCTCCCTTTGAGGTCCTTTTCAACCTAGAGGCCCCATGACTCACCTCCCATATGAGGTTTGAGCCAACATAATATGGAAAATTTGGGTTCCAAAACCGCTAGGGAAAAGCAAAAAGAGGGTTTGGCAGGTCCTCTGTGTAGCCCAAATTTGAGACATACCCTTGAGGGTCTGCCACGTCCCACCTAGGGCTGAACGGAACCATACACAGATTTTTCTGCCCACCTTTCCACACTCACCCTGTGATCCAGAGCTCAGAGAGTGAGACTGAGAGAGCTTATGCCAGGAGCTTTTAGTTGTCGAGAAAAGGAGTCATCATGTCTTTAGAAACAGCATGAATGGGGAAAGCATACATACTGAAACAATTTCTAAGATTCTATATAGATCAAGGCCAGGGTCTAGCTGCTGAATTGGGGCCTAGCCTATCCTTTCCAGACAACACAATTCCAAAGTGCATTTCTCAACACACCCCTTCATCTCTTGAAAATGAAATGCTGTTGGCCGCGGTGACTCACGCCTGTAATCCCAGCACTTTGGGAGGCTGAGGTGGGTGGATCACGAGGTCAGGAGTTCAAGACCAGCCTGACCAACATGGGCAAACCCCGTCCCTACTAAAAATACAAAACAAAATTAGCTGGGTGTGGTGGCGGGTGCCTGTAATCCCGCCTACTCACGAGACTGAGGCAAGAGAATCACTTGAACCCAGGAGGCGGAGGTTGTAGTGAACCGAGATAGTGCCACCGTACTCAAGCTTGGGCAACAGAGCAAGACTCTGTCTCAAAAAAAAAAAAAAAAAAAAAAGAAAAGAAAAGAAAAAGAAAAAGAAAATGAAATGTAATCCATGTCCTTGCAGGTTCTTCATCAGATCTGCATTGAGAGCTACACAAGAGGCTTTCCAAGCACAGCACAATAGAGCAGGGGCCTCCCTCGGTGTCATCTGCTTCAGCCCCTGTGTTTACAGAGGAAGGGACTGAGGCCCAGAAATGGGGAACAACTTGTCCGAGGTCACACAGGAAGGCAATGGCAACATAAACCAGGCCTCCTGCCTTCACATGGACTCAGTGCCATCACAGAGTTGCAGGCAGTGTGGCTTACCCTGCTGTGGCTTTTCAGTGGCCCCCTGGGGGCCACACCTGCCACCCTGTTCTCCCTGCTAAAAAGTCTTTTCCTTTGTACCAGGTACTTCTGCCAAGTCCAAATCAAGCAGAATGGGTTCCAACAAGCAGCAGGGTTTTCACTTGTAAGCAAACCACAGAAGGGATCAGCCACCAACCCAACAGATGAACAACTTGACTTGCTTTCCAATGGAGCCCAGCATTTGAAGCTGCGATAATTGTCAATTTAAATGTTAGTAAGTGAATGCTTGTAATTTACAAGTGAAGCTGCTTCTCTTATCAAGGGTCCCATTTCCTGTGGGCTGTTTGGAAGTATAAACTGTTATCAGAGGATTTGTGCTTATTTGAGGTTTGGCTTGCCCATCTGGTCAGAGAGAGAAAGTCTGGAGAGTATGCTGAGTCTAATTCTACTGTACCCCATGACGAGCCTATCCTGTTCAACATTCCACTTGTGGTCCATGAATCAAGCGCTATTCATGGGCACAGAACAGAACGAACCAACCTAAACCATTTCGCTTGCTTGACATTCTCTAAATCCCACTCCCCGCTTTAAACGCACAAGCTTGGGGCCTGTTTCAAAGGGCAAATATTGTGAAAATGAAGAAATTGTTACAGATTATACTTGGAAAGAGTTCAAATGTTGTTGAAATACCGTGATCTGTAGGTGGCATGTCTTCAAAGAGATTCGCTTGAATAGATCAGGCTGAGGAACAGTCAATAGCAAAATAGTTATTTGTGTATCAAGTATGGACAAATTCTCACATACCAGGAGGCTGAGACAGCAGTTTCACAAGCTGAGTTTAGATTTTGGCCCAACAGTTCTAAAGGCAAAGGCTTTCTAGACTAAAGGGATGATTAGAAAGATAATAGACAAAGTCAACTCCAGATGTACCAGTTGACCACCCATCTGCCAACTGAAATCCTACTCTTGGGGTGATGGCACAACTCAGGAGGGGTGCTCAAACTCAAACTTGTCAATTTTGTGACTCAATAACAGACCCACTTTCGGGTGGGAGAAAAATGGAAGTATGACCTAAAAAGGAGATTCTTTCAATTGCCTTTGCCCTTCTGTTTTCTAGGCTGTCTATGTCCTCCAACAGCTCACAGACTCAGAGTTGATGCGCTGGATTCTACTGCAAGTTGTGTCTTGATAAACATAGTTACCATGTGAGCCAGCAAATTCCATTTCTAGATATATACCCAAGAGAAATAAAAACTCATGTTCACGGGAATACTTGTACACAAATGATCATAGCAGCATCATTCATAATAGCCAAAGTGGGAACAACCCAAATGTCCATCAAGCAATGGATGGATAAACAAAATGTGGTCCAGTCATACAATGGAATATTATTCAGCCATTAAAAGAAATGAAATACTGATCTGTGCTACAACATGGATGAACCTTGAAAACATTAGGCTAGGCCAGGTGCGGTGGCTCAAGCCTGTAATCCCAGCACTTTGGGAGGCCGAGACGGGCGGATCACGAGGTTAGGAGATCCAGACCATCCTGGCTAACACGGTGAAACCCCGTCTCTACTAAAAAATACTAAAAAAAACCTAGCCGGGCAAGGTGGCAGGCGCCTGTAGTCCCAGCTACTCGGGAGGCTGAGGCAGGAGAATGGCGTAAACCCGGGAGGCGGAGCTTGCAGTGAGCTGAGATCCGGCCACTGCACTCCAGCCCGGGCGACAGAGCGAGACTCCGTCTCAAAAAAAAAAAAAAAAAAAAAGAAAAGAAAACATTAGGCTAAATTGAAAATGCCAGACACAGAAGGTATGACACATAATCAGACACATGTTGTATGATTCTATGTATATGAAATGTGCAGAATGGGCAAATCCACAGAGACAGAAAGCAGATGAATGGTTGCCAGGGCTGGGGGAGAGGGATGAAGAATGACTCCTTAATGGGTGCAGGGTTTCTTGTAGGGTGAAGAAAATATTCTACAATTGATTTTATAATGGTGATTGCCCAACTCCGTTAATGTACTAAAAACCATGGGTAGTACATTTTAAAATGGTTAAGTGGTAAATGTCTTTTTTAAACATATTATTGTCACTATATATATCATAAAAGTTATTATTTTGACCATTTTTAAGTATATGATTCATTGACATTAAATACATTCATAATATTGTGCAACCATCACCACCATCCATCTCTAGAATTTTCTCATCATCCTATACTGCAGCTCCATACCCATTCAATACTCACTATTACTCCCTTCCCCCAGCCCCTGGAGACTTTTTTTTTTTTTTTTTGAGATGGCGTCTCACTCTGTCACCCAGGTTGGAGTGCAGCGGTGCTATCTCAGCTCACTGCAACCTCTACCTCCAGGGTTCAAGTGGTTCTCCTGCCTCAGCCTTCTGAGTAGCTGGGATTACGGGTGTGCGCCATCACACTCAGCTAATTTTTGTATTTTTAGTAGAGATGGGGTTTTGCCATGTTGGTCAGGTTGGTCTCGAACTCCTGACCTCAGGCGAGCCGCCCGCCTTGGCCTCCCAAAGTGCTGGGATTACAGGCGTGAATCACTGCCCCCAGACCCCACTGGAGATTTCTATTCTATTTGCTCTCTAAATGATTTTGACTATTCTAGGTACTTTATATAAGTGGAATCAAACAATATTTGTCCTTTTGTGTCTGGTTTATTTCACTTAGCATAATGTTTTCAAAGTTCATTTGTAGGCCAAGTGTGGTGGCTCACGCCTGTAATCCCAGAACTTTAGGAGGTTGAGGGGAGTGGATCGCTTGAGCTCAGGAGTTTGAGACCAGACTGGGCAATATGGCGAAACCTCATCTCTACAAAAACAAACAAATAGACAAACAATTACCGGGGTATGATGGCACGCACCTGTGGTCCTACCTACTTGGGAGGTTGAGATGGGAGGATTGTTTGAACCTGGGACATCAAGGCTACAGTGAGCAGAGAGGACACCACTGTACTCCAGCATGGGTGATAGAGCAAGACCCTATCTTTTTTTTTTTGAAAGGGACTCTCACTCTGTCACCAGGCTGGAGTGCAGTGGCGTGATCTCGGCTCACTGCAACCTCCGCCTCCCGGGTTCAAGCGATTCTCCTGCCTCCGCCTCCCGAGTAGTTGGGACTACATGTGCACACCACCACGCCCAGCTAATTTTTATATTTTTAGTAGAGACAGGGTTTCACCGTGTTGGCCAGAATGCTCTCGACCTCTTGACCTCGTGATCTGCCCACCTCGGCCTCCCAAAGTGCCGGGATTACAGGCGTGAGCCACCACACCTGACCCCAAGACCCTGTCTTAGAAACAAAATAAAATAAAAACAAAAACAAAAAACAAAGTTCATTCATGTTGTAGAATGGATTAAAATGTTAAATTTTGTATTAGGTGGGTTTTATCTTAATTTTAAAATGATTGACTGGGCGCAATGTCTCACGCCTGTAATCACAGCACTTTGAGAGGCTGAGGTGGGCAGATGGCTTAAGCTCAGGAGTTCAAGGCCAGCCTGGGCAACATAGTGAGACCTCATCTCTACAACAACAAAAAAAATACAAAAATTAGCTAGGCGTCGTGGTGCCACAGCACTCCAGCCTGGGTGACAGAGTGAGAACCTGTCTCAAAAAAAAAAAAAAAAAAAAAATATATATATATATATACACACACACACACACACTCTCTCTCTCACATATATATATATACACACATATATACACATACACACACACACACACATATATATATACACACACACATACACACACACATATATATATATTGCATCCAGGCTGGGCTTATGCCTGTAATCCCAGAACTTTGAGAGGCCCAAGCAAGAGGATCACTTGAGTTCAACACCAGCCTGGGCAACATAGCGAGACCCTACCTCTACAAAAAATTAGCTGGGCATGATGGCACACACCTGTAGTCCCAGCTACTCAGGAGACTGAAGGTAGAGGATTGCTTAAGCCTGGGAGGTAGAAGCTGCAGTGAGTAATGATGGCACCACTGTACTCCAGCCTTGGCAACAAAGCAACACCTTGTCTCAAAAATAAATATATATATAGCACCCTGATATGAGGTTTCCCTGTGTGTTAGGAATAGATACCTCTTAAATAACCTTGGTGTCAGGGCATAGGGCCCAAACAACCCCTACAACCCCCTTGGGCTGTATGTAGCCATACATACATGAATTCCTTCGTGCATGCGTTTGAAACCTCTGTGCAGTTGCTGGGGTCATAGATGCATGCACCACCCAGTCCCAACCCTGAGGGAATGGCATGGGTCAGGCAGGCCTTCAAAGCGAATAACAGATACACAGAAGTGCAAGGACAGAGAAGGAAAGAATTGCTTTTGGAGGGGGTGGTGAGGGAAATTGTCCTAGAGGAAGTGGCCCTTGGGAAGCTGCACAGAGAGAAGAATGAACATGAGTTCTGGTGTCAGAGATATTTAAACTCACATTCTTTCTTGGTACTAGTTTCCTTTGGCCATTGTAACAAACTGCTACAAACATAATGGCTTAAGATAACACTCATTTTTATTCTCTTCCAGTTCTGAAAGTCAGAAGTCCAAAATTGGTCTCACTGGGCTAAAATCAATGCATGGGCAGGGCTGCAGGCCTCCTAGAGACTCCAGGAGAGAATCAGTTTCTGTGCCTTTTCCAACTTCTAGAGGCTGGCTGCATTCCTTGGCTCATGGCCCCTTCCTTGCAGCACTCCAAGCTCTTGCTTCTATTCTCACATCTTCTCTTTTGTGTCTAATCTCTCTATGCCCCACTTTTATAAGGGACACATGTGATTGCATTTAGAGTCGACCTGGATAATCCAAGGTCTCCATCTCAAGACCCTTAACTCAATCACATCTGACAGTTACTTTTGGCATATAAGGTAACACTCACAAGTTCTGGGGCTTAGGACCTGGACATCTTTGGGGATCATTATTGAGCTGACCACAGAATTCATCACTTATTCACTAGGTGACTGTGAACAAATCTCCTTCCATCTCAGTGCTTTAGTTTTCATATCTGGAGGAAAACAGGACTAGCCTTTCCTACTTTGTAGGGCTGTTGTGATGACTAAAGGAGATGCTATATGTGCTTTAGCGAGCCTGATGCCCAGCAGGCACAAACTGTCTCCTCACTGCTCTTGAATAAGTGAAGCCTTGAAAGCTGAGTGCATTTGGAGAATTTCAGAAGAGAATGCAGGCATTCCAGGCTGAGAGACTGGCATCAGCAAAGGCACAAAAGACTGGGCACAATGGCTCATGCTTGTAATCCTAGCACATTGAGAGGCAAAGGCAGGAGGATCGCCTAAGCCCAGGAGTTTGAGACCAGCCTAGGCAACATGGCAAGAGCCCATTCTCTATTTAAAACAAACAAACAAACAAACAAACACAAACAAACAAGCGCACCAAGGTAGCAGTTGCATGGTTTGTTTCAGGAGGCAAAAGTAGTCCAGGGAGGAGGGAGTAAAAGCTGTAGGTAGAGAAAGGAGGTATTGTTGAAGATGGGGCCGACCCATCTACAGGGCCTGATCATGGAATGCCCTGAAACCAAGTGGGGACCATAGAACTTGATCCTGCTGTCAGCCATGGGGAGCCACTGAAGGGCTTATCAGGGTGTGATGTAGGGAGACATGGGCATTGGGAAGTTCATTCTGGGGCAGTGAGGGATCAGGGGGGTTGTCAGGGGGACCAGTTGGTGGGCTGGCATGCCACTATGCCCTTGGAAGAAATGTAGGCATTGAGACAGGACATTCCTTGGGGTAGTGGATGTGGTTCACTCTGCTGTGTCTGAAACGGGCTCTACCATGCATATGAAGGCTGGAAAGTGCCATGATACATCAGCAAGCAAAAGCAGGTGACATATTAACAAGAAGCAGTAATCAGGGAATATGCTGCTGACCTGAGGTCTAGGTGTCCACAAGATCAGTGGTTGGTGGCTGCTGTTGATCTCAGGAGCGGTGCTCCCTGTTTACCTGGGCACAATGGGAACTGGTGTCATTGTAATTCAGACCAGCAATAAAAGAGTCTCTTGAGGGATCGTGAAGCCTCTTTCATTGCCATTTGGGGCAGAAGGTTTGGGTTGGTCAATGTAGATTCCAAACCCACAGGCAGACAGTTTCACCTCTACTCCTGTGGGGAGTTGAATAATGGTCTGCAAAGATGGCCACATCCTGATTCTCAGAGCCTGTGAATGCGATCTTATATGGCAAAAAAGACTTTGCAGATGGGATTTAGTTATGGATCTTGACACGGGGAGATTATCTTGGATTATCTGGATGGGCCCTAAATAAAATCACAAGTGTCCTCATAAGAGAGACAGAGGGGGCCAGGCTCGGAGGCTCATGCCTGTAATCCCAGCACTTTGGGAGGCAGAGGTGGGTGGGTCACAAGGTCAGGAATTCCAGACCAGCCTGGCCAACATGGTGAAACCCCGTCTCTACTAAAAATACAAAAATTAACCAGGCGTGGTGGTGCGCGCCTGTAATCCCAGCTACTCAGGAGGCTGAGGAAGGAGAGTTGCTTGAACTCGGGAGGCAGAGGTTGCAGTGAGCCAAGATCGTGCCACTGCACTCCGGCCTGGGCAACAGAGGGAGACTCTGTCCCTCCACCCCCAAGTCTCCAAAAAAAGAGAGAGAGAGAGACAGAGGGACATTGCACACAGAGGAGAAGGGCCATGTGACCACTGAAGCATGATGCACTGCTGCTGGCTTTGAAGATGGAGGAAGGCTCCATGAGCCAAGGAATGCCAAGAATGCAGCTGTAGATGCTGAAAAAACCAGGAAAATGATTATCCTCTAGAGCCTCCTGAGGGTGGGCAGCCGAGCATACACCTTGGTTTGGAGCCAGTGAAACTGATTTTGGACTTCTGACTTCCAGAAATGTAAGAGAATAAATATGTGTTTTTTTAAGCCACGAAGTTGTTAGTAATTTGTTATAGCAACTGTAGGGAACAAATAAAACATTCCTGATGTGATCGGCTTCAAAAAGGCACTGCAATCACAGGTATGCGCTCAGGAACAGGGCATTTCATGTCCATTTGCTTCTTGCTAAGGACAGTCCACTGGTCTGACTGAGCTCTGTTATGTGCAATGCTCTGCCTGCTCTGGAACTTGCTGGAATGTTCCATGGAATAACAGAAGGCGTGCAGAGGGCCACACTGTTCAGTCCTGGCAGACGAGTTTGCCCAGTATAGAGGATCCTGCTCCCTTAGCCTAGAGTTGTGGGCAGAGCTTGCCCTCCCCAACTCTGCCTGGACATCTGAAAGAGCAGAACATGGTTAAAAGGGGTATATGTTCACTGTCTTAACAAATCTACTCTGCAGGGTCTACTCCAAGAAATGATTGGAATGTCCTGATTTAGTGATTTAGTTCAAGTACTTATCTGTTCTTCAGTTATTTTCAAACAAGTCCTGCTAATTTAGAGGAACCTCGGAGTGTTGGGTGAAAAATTAAAGTGAGACCTCAAGGGAAGTGGAATCACATAAAATGAAAAGAATTCCAGGGGAACCCCTTAGCCCTCACCTCTTTCATGTCTGGACCACCTACAGGCTCTGAGAGTTATTAGTGGATCAGAAAGTGAGGAGGGAAGAAACAAAGGCCTATGGGCCTTAGACATTCTGCCTTGTAGCCAGGAAGACATACATTTTCCCACCCTGCTTTGTGATCTCACCTTGGCAGGGGCCTTGCTGGCTCTTTCCCAGGTAGCTTTTGGCTTGCCCAGCAATCATCAGGCCTTTATGGGTTTCTACCCTGTGCCCTCAACTGTGCTTGGCTTAAAGTCTGAGCTATACAGTCATCCTTCTGTATCCACGGGGGATTGGTTCTGGGAACCCCTGCAGATGCCAGCATCCAACGATACTCAACTCCCTTATATAAAATGGTGTTTTTTTTTTTTCAAAGTATTGCTCTGTTGTTCAGGCTGGAGTGTTGTGGTGCGATCTCGGCCCACTACAAGCTCTGCCTCCTGGGCTCAAGCGATTCTGCCACCTCAGCCTTCTGAGTAGCTGGGACTTCAGGCGCATGCCACTACACCTGGCTGATTTTTGTAGAGACGGGGTTTCACCATATTGCCCAGGCTGGTCTCAAACTCCTGGGCTCAAACAGTCTGCCCACCCCACCCTCCCTAAGTGTTGGAATTATAGGTGTGAGCCACCATCCCCAGCCCAGTGTAATATTTGCGTGTAGCCGATGAACATCCTCCTTTATACTTTAAATTATGTCTAGATAGAATAACTAATGCAATATAAATGCTATTCAAAAAGCTGTCATGCTGTATTGATTTTTAAATTTGTAGTATTTTTACTGTTGTATTGTTATTTTTCATTGTGTTTTTTCCCCAAATATTTTCTTTCCTTTTTTTTTTTTTTTTTTTTTTTTTTTTTTTTTGTGGAGTTTTTCTCTTTTTTCCCAGGCTGGAGTGCAATGGCTCGATCTTGGCTCACTGCAACCTCTG
>NC_045445.1:3646093-3673879 GCF_002776525.5 Piliocolobus tephrosceles | reverse complement strand
CCCAGGCTGGAGTGCAATGGCTCGATCTTGGCTCACTGCAACCTCTGCCTCCTGGGTTCAAGTGATTCTCCTGCCTCAGCCTCCTGAGGAACTGGGATTACAGACGTCTGCCACCATACCTGGCTAATTTTTTGTATTTTTAGTAGAGACGGAGTTTCACCAGGTTGGCCAGGCTGGTCTCGAACTCCTGACCTCAGGTGATCCACCCGCCTCGGCCTCCCAAAGTGCTGGGATTACAGGCGTGAGCCACCGCGCCCAGCCTCCCCAAGTATTTTCACACTGAGGTTGGTTGAATCCACAGATGCAGAATCCAAGGATATGAAGGGCTGACTATATTTGCTTATTAGTTTACCAAACAGTCACCAAGGGCCGTGCTCCCTCTAAAGGTTCTAGGGAAGGATCTGTTCCAGGCCTCTCTCCTAGCTTCTGGTGGCTTCTGGCAATTCCTGGCATTCCTTAACTTGTAGATGCATCACTTCAATCTCTGTCTTTGTCTTCACATGGCCTTCTCCTTATGTGTCTCTGTCCTTGTGTCTTTACATGGCCTTAAATTTTTCTTTTTTGGTAGAGACAGTCTTGCTATGTTACCCAGGCTGATCTTGAATTCCTGGGCTCAAGCAATCCTCCTGCTTTGGCCTCCCAAAGCATTGGGATTACAGGCATGAGCCACTCGGCTACATGGCTTTTTCACAAGGACACCAGACATTGGATTTAGGGCCTACCTTACTCCAGTATGACCTTACCTTAACTTGATTATATCTGCAAAGACTCTATTTCCAAATAAGGGCACACTGACAGGCACCAGGGGTTAGGACATTACCATATCTTTTTAGGGAAAGTGATTCAACCCAGAACACCTTCCAGTCTTGGCAATATCTTGCAGCTTTGGAGCAAAGCTGACAGTCCCTCCCATCCAGCATCAATTGTATTTCTTTTCCTTCTCTTAGCTAGGACATCAGGATGAGAAGCAGACATCTTCAGGGCTGGGTGCAGTGGCTCGCACCTGTAATCCCAGCAATTTGGGAGGCCGAGACAGAAGGATGGCTTGGCCTCAGGAGTTCAAGACCAGCCTGGGCAATGTAGTAAGACCCTATGTCTACAAAAAAGTTTTAAGAATTAGCCAGGCATGGCGTCATGTGCCTGTAGTCTCAGCTACTCAGGAGGCTGAGGTGGGAGGATTGCTTGAGCCCAGGAGTTTGGGGTTGTCATGACCTGTGACTGAGCCACTATACTCCAGCCTGGGTAACAGAGCAAGATCCTAACTTTAGATAAAAGATAATAATAAAATGAAATCAAATTGTCTGTGGTAATGATTGCACAACTCTGAATATACTCAAAACCATTGAATTACTTACTTTAAATTGGTGAATGGTATAGAATGTGAATTATATCTCAATAAAGGTGTCCAAAAATATGCCATGGATTCGTGCTATTCTTACATGTATACTCATATAATATATAGTTCCTATTCTACTAAACTTACATGAGGGCCTCACACTCAGCTATCTCGTTATTACATGGTTGTTTTGTTTAATTATTTTGGGTTAGTTCCACCCATAGTTTTGAATGATCACTGGAATTCAACTGATACACAACAAGGAAACCTAAGTCTCCAAGTAAACCTGAGTTTCCTAAATAACCTGTACTTTGTTCTTTAAGATAATTGGTATTTACCCATAGTCTGTTTTGTTCTATAATGCTAAGACTGGCCTTTAGCTTAATGGATGTATCAGTTTCCTATTGTTGCTGTAGCTAATTACCACAAATTTAGTGACTTCAAACAACACAAACGTATTACCCTACAGTTCTGGCTATCAGATTTTTTTTCTTTTTCTTTTTTTTTTAGACGGAGTCTCACTCTGTCTCCCAGGTTGGAGTGCAGTGGTGCAATCTCGGCTCACTACAACCTCTGCCTCCTGGATTCACGCCATTCTCCTGCCTCAGCCTCCCGAGCAGCTGAGATTACAGGCACCCACCACCATGCCTGGCTAATTTTTGTATTTTTAGTAGAGACAGGGTTTCACCATCTCAGCCAGGCTGGTCTTGAACTCCTGACCTTGTGATCTACCGGCCTCGGCCTCCCAAAGTGCCACCGCACCTGGTGCAGAAATCTTAAAATGAGGGTGTCAACAAGGCTGCATTCCTGCTGGAGGCCTAGGGAACAATCTATTTCCTTGCCTTTTTGTAGCTTTCAGAGGCCACCTGCATTCCTTGGCTCATGGCTCTTTCCTCCATCTTCAAAGCCAGCAGCACAACATTTTCAAATCTCCAACTCTGACCCCCTGCCCACCTCTTCAAAGGACCCTTGTGATGACATTGGGCTCACCTGGAAAATCCAAAATACTCTCATCTCGAGATCATTAACTTAATCACATCTATCCCTACGTAAGGTCACGTATTCACAGGTTTCAGGGATAAGGACAAGACCACCTTGGGGGGCTGTTATCCAGCCTACCACAGTGCAGTTCTTTTTATTTATTTTATTTTTATTTTTTTGAGACCAAGTTTTGCTCTTGTTGCCCAGGCTGGAGTGCAGTGATACAATCTCAGTTCACTGCAACCTCCACCTCCCGGGTTCAAGCAATTCTCCTGCCTCAGCCTCCTGAGTAGCTGGGATTACAGGCACCTGCCACCATGCCCAGCTAATTTTTTGTATTTTTAGTAGAGATGGGGTTTTACCACGTTGGCCAGGATGGTTTCGAACTCCTGATGTCAGGTGATCCACCCACCTCGGCCTCCCAAAGTGCTGGGATTACAGGCACAAGCCACCGCGCCCAGCCACAGTTCCTTTTTAGAGAGAATATTTAATACAGAATCTCTCAGAAGACTACCAGTGAGAATTAAAAGAGAAGGAAGAGGTCCAGGCACCTATAATCTCAGCACTTTGGGAGGCTAAGGTGGGAGGATGGCTTGAGTCCAGGAGTTTGAAACCAGCCTGGGCAGCATGGCAAAACCCCATCTCTACAATAAATACAAAAATTAATCAGGCATGGTGGCACACGCCTGTAGTCCTAACTACTCAGGAGGCTGAGGTGGAAGGATCATTTGAACCTGGGAGGTTGAGACTGCAGTGAGCCATGATTGCGCCACTGTACTCCAGCTTAGGCGATGGAAATGAAATCTTCTCTCAAAAAAGTAAAAGAAAAGAAAAGAAAGAAGAGACTTCACAACCTAGTTATTCTACGTCTTCTGTAGAGGATCCTCCCATTTGGAGATACCACAAGGAAATATCCGCTTTCCTGTGTGAGGTAGCCTCTCCACCGCTTCCAGTCCCAGGGCACTGCTTTACGCATCCAACACGCTTGGTAACCATGGGCTCAAGGCTGACTGGGTCCCCGCCTCAGGAGAGGATGAAGGGCAGTCTAAAAGGGTCCTAGTGGATGGACTGTTTCAAGGCCATCACTAAAGAATCTTCTTAATTAACAATTCCACTTTTCTTAGGGGCTAATTTAAATCTCTCCTACCATGATGGAAGGCCATGTTATTTGCTCTTGTTTGCGTCTCAGGGCAAGTGTACGATAGCTTCTGAATAGAACATCCATATCCTGGAAAAGCACCATTAATTTACTCTGAGGCCTTTGGAGTAGGTGAAATCATCTCAGTTCCTTTATTTTTCTTCACAGGGCCTTCTCTCACAGAAACTACCCACACTGCAGCAAATGTTACTCCTGTTCTTCTAAAAGACCCAGAAATTCTCCTATGTCCAATCCTTCACTGCTAACAGATACTCATTGAGTTATCTGCTGTGAACTCACGGTCTTTCCTTCTTGCCCCGCTGGTCTGGCTTTCTGTCCCCGGCTGATTTTTGCTTGTTTCATTGTAGGCAGGCATTGTGGCAGAATAGAAGGAACATGAGGCCGGGCGCGGTGGCTCAAGCCTGTAATCCCAGCACTTTGGGAGGCCGAGACGGGCGGATCACCAGGTCAGGAGATCAAGACCATCCTGGCTAACATGGTGAAACCCCGTCTCTACTAAAAAAAATACAAAAAACTAGCCGGGCATGGTGGCGGGCGCCTATAGTCCCAGCTTCTCGGGAGCCTGAGGCAGGAGAATGACGTAAACCCGGGAGGCGGAGCTTGCAGTGAGCTGAGATCCAGCCACTGCACTCCAGCCTGGGCGACAGAGCGAGACTCCATCTCAAAAGAAAAAAAAAAAAAAAAGAAGGAACATGAAATTTGGAATCAGAAAACATGGATTGGAATTCACCTGTGAACCTGCTGACTGTGTGACCTTTGGCCAGAACCTAGGTCTCTTCATTTGAAAGGGGGAGAAGTGCTTAAAAATCCCTATGTGGGCCGGGCGCAGTGGCTCACGCCTGTAATCCCAGCACTTTCGGAGGCCAAGGTGGGCGGATCACTTGAGACTAGGCGTTCGAGACTAGCCTGGCCAACACAGCGAAACCCCGTCTCTACTAAAAAATAGAAAACTTCTGCTGGGTGTGGTGGCACACACCTGTAATCCCAGCTATTCCGGAGGCTGAGGCATGCAAATCGCTTGAGCCAGGGATGAAGAGGTTGCAGTGAGCTGAGATCACGCCACTGCACTCCAGCCTGGGCAACAGAGTGAGACTCTGTCTCAAAAAAAAAAAAAAAAAATCCCTGTTCTCAGCCAAGTATGATGGCTCATGCCTATAATCCCAACACTTTGGGAGGTTGAGGCCAGAGGGTCACTTTGGGACGAGTCTGGGCAGCATAGTGAGATGCTGCTTCTACAAAAAACATAAAATAGCCAGGCATGGTGGTGTGTGCCTGTAGTCCTAGCTACTTGGGAGACTGTTGTTGGAGGGTTGTTTGATCCCAGGAGTTTGAGGCTGCAGTGAGCCATACTTGTGTCACTGCATTACAGTCTAGGTGACAGAGCAAGACACTGTCTCAAAAAAAAAAAAAGAAAGTTGCCCCTGCTCAGTCTCTCTCTCCAAAGGTGTGGGGGTGGGGCAGGAGGCTCCTCAGGACCTGCTGATGATATGTTGCTTTCCCCAAATCTCTTGATGAAGTTGTAGCACAAGAAGCTCTGACTGAACTTCATCTTCAGAAGCCCTTAGGGAATTGAGACATTGCACCCAACAGAATGTAAATCAAACCAGCCATCCTTGCCATTAACTCAAAATGGATCCAAGACTTAAATATGAGAGCAGCAACTTTTAAAACTATAAAATTCTTAGAAGAAAACATAGGGGTAAATCTTTGCGACCTTGGCAATAGTTTCCTTCATATGGAAACAAAAATATGAGAAACCAAAGAAAAAAATAAATAAATTGAACTTCATCAAAATTAAAAACATTTCTGGCTGGGCATGGTGGCTCACACCTGTAATCCCAGCATTTTGGGAGGTTGAGAGGAGTAGATCACTTGAGGTCAGGCGTTCAAGACCAGCCTGGCCATCATGGTGAAACCGTGTGTCTACTAAAAGTACAAAAATTAGCTGGATGTGGTGGCGCACACCTGTAACCCTAGCTACTCGGGTAGCTGAGGCAGGAGAATCACTTGAACCTAGGAGGCGGAGGCTGCAGGGAGCCAAGATTGCACCACTGTGCTCCAGCCTGGGTGACAGGGCAAGACTCTGTCTCAAAAAACAAACAAACAAACAAATAAATAAACAAATAAAAACATTTCTGCTTCAAAGACTATGTCTTGTGGCGAATACTTCCTTGCAGTTACATTGTCTTTATAACCCTGAATAAAAAATTGCATGTGCAGGATTCTGGCATAAGGATAGACATATAGGTCAATGGATGTCTATCCAATGGAGTAGAATTGACATTCCAGAAACAAAACCTCACAGCTATGGTCAATTGCTTTTCCACAAGTGTGCCACAACAATTCAATGGGAGAAGGAATAGTCGTTTCAGCAAATGGTTTTGGGAAAACTGGACATTCACATGCAAAAGAATGAATTTGGACCTCCTCCTTCACATCATATACAAACATTAACTCAAGATGGATCACAGACCTTAATGCAAGAGCTAAAACGCTACAATTCTTAGAAGAAAATGTAGGTGTCTATCTTCATGACCTTGAATTAGGCAATGGTTTCTTAGGTATGACACCAAAAGCACAGGTGACTGTGATGGTTAATTGTATGTGCCAACTTGACTGGGCTAAACAATGCCCAGATAGCTGGTCAAACATCATTTCTGACTGTAACTATGAGAATGTTTCCAGAAGAGATTAGCATATGATTTGGTAGACTCAGTAAAGAAGAGCCTCCCTCCCCACTGTGAGTAGGCATCAGCCAATCTGCGGAGGACTCTAAGAGAACAAAAAGGCAGAAGAAAGGTGAATTTGCTCTCCCTGCTTGAGCTGGGACATCCATCTTTGCCTGTCTTCAGACATCAGTGCTCCTGGTTCCTGGCCCTTCAGACTCACACTGAATTACATCATTGACTTTCCTGGTTCTCTAGCCTACACAGACAGCAGCTCAAGGAGATTCTTAGCTGATTCTTCCATTTTATATGTGTGTGTGTGTGTGTGTGTGTTTGTGTGTGTTGCACAATAAATATACGCTGTGCTTATATAAGTACGGTTGTGGTGTGGTTGCTATTCTTAGCTGGACAAGAGAAGACTCTTGAGGTGGGCTAGTATCTGTCTTAAATTCCTTAAGGGCTATAAAAGAGAGAAGGCATTCAACTTTCTCTCCAAGTCTGGGCAGTAAAAATGGGAACAAAAGAAGGTTGTTATAGGGAAACAGGCTTCAGCTCACGGTAGCAGGGAATTTCCTACAGGGCTTTACCAGGAGGCAAGGGGCTGCCTCAAGAGGTGGTGAGGAGGGGAGAGGTGTTCAAGCAGAGCCTGGAGGAGCCCTTGGTGGTGTCGTGCTGTGTGTAGCAGTCTGGGCCAGACAGCCTCCAAGCCTCCAACCTTGAGAAGCTCGGGTTTTATGGATTACACAGCCAGTCAGGTGATGACTCTGCAGGGAGGCTGCCAGCATTCTCTGTGATGCTCTTGTGAACTGGAGAAAGGCCAATTTGCTTCAGCAAGGAGAAGGAAAGAGGCCGAAAGTAAATTCCTGTGGTGGCAGGCACCCTTTAGGAAATGGACTGTGTAAGCAGGTGGGGGAGCCGCTCTTTGGCAGGCTGGCTGCCTGCATGTGCGCGCACCTGTGTATGTGTTGTGTGCGTGTGCTCCTCTCCTGGGGTGCGAAAGAAAACCAGGCTCCCTCTAGCTCCTTCTGAAGATTGAACAGGCAGCTCTCCTTCTCTCCCTCTCCTTTTGGGATAGCAGCTCCACGAGAGACCGGCCTGGGGATGTGTTAAAGGCACAAGAAAGGGTAGGTCTCTGTGGGCACAGGAACTTGAGGTTTTCCCAGGGTGGGAGGGAAAGGGTAGGCTGTGGCTGGATGGGACCAGCTCACACCTAGTGGAGGGCTACCCCTTTCACATCCCACCTGAAAATACTCCTGCAAAGATGGGGTGAGAGCCTCTCCCTTTTCTGCCCACCTTCCTCTCAATATGGAGGAACCCACCTACTCCCAAAATGCTGCTCTGCAGTCCTTTGGCAATTTTCCTTTTGAAAAGCTGACCAATAAAGTCCACATATCATATACTTCCATTCAAATGAAAGTCCAGAGTAGGAAAATCTATAGAGACAGAAAGTAGGTTACTGGCTGCTTAGGGTCAGGGGGAGAGGGACGTAGGAGGAAAATAGTTTAAAGGGTATGAGGTTTCTTTGGGGAGTGACAAAAATATCTAAAATTGGCTGGTGATGGTCGCACAGCTCTGTTAATATACTACAAACCATTAAATTGTACACCTCAAATGGTTGACTGTGTGCTACGTGAATTATATCTCAATAAGGCTGTTTAAATGAAAGAAAGCTGATTGTTGGACAGTCCTTCCTTAGTTGGCCCACCTCAGTTTATTTCCAAGGAGCCCCGGAAGATCCTTCTGCACCTGGCCTGTACCAGGGCCACTCTTGGGAATGTTGTTGCTCGTGCTGGGCACCACTCCATGGGGCTGGGCACCTCACTGTCATTGCAGATGGTTGGCCAATGCACCGTGTGTGTGCAGCAATGAGAACTATGTGGAAGGCATTTAATATAGTGACTCACAGGGTCATGCTTGGAAAATTAATTCAAATTGGCTTGGCATCAAGCCAAGGAAAACTGTCTGAAGAGGCTGTAAACAGAAGGTAATGGATTGAGCTGAAGCAAGGCTAGAGGGAAGGCGCAGGGGGAGACAGCTGGCAGGAGGGGGTTGGTGTAGGGGCTTGGTTGGGGGTAGGGCACAGAGGCTGAAGTCCGGGAACTCCATCTCCTGCCAGTTCCTCTCCCTACTCTGGAGTCCCCGGTACCTGGTCTGCTTCCCCTGGTCACACGGATCCTTGTCACTCCTGGGCATCCCAGGCGTTCAGGTATTTGTTTGTACTTTCTCTCCGTCCCTACTGGGAGCTCCCTGAGGGCGGAAAGGTGGCATCTGTACACAAAGGAGAGCTATGAGCTCCCCCAGAGTGTCTGCCCCAGCCAGTCCCTGGTGGGCTGCCAAGGGGCCCCACCTTTTTAAACTCACACCTCAGCAGACGAAAATATGAATGCGAACTTTACCTCCAGTGGTTTACGCTGGGAAAATACAGCTCTCTTTATGGGTTTTCTAAAGAGATACTATAATGCTTTCTTTTTATTTTTTTTAACAGATTTATCGAGGTATAATGTAGATACCATAAATTGCAGGTGTATAATTCAGTAATGTTTAGAAAATGTATAGAGTTGAGCAACCATCACCACAATCACTGCTCAGAACATTTCCATCACTAAATATGCCTTTTAAACTATGCCTTACCCCATATTCTGATGCACACAGGGATGTAAGATGTCCCCTTTCTTCCCCTCCCCAGTTCTGGAGAGTGAAAAGCTCAGTGACCTGGAGTCCTGCCATCTGTGTAGGCACCAGCTGGATCCAGTCGTTGGGCTCTAGACTTGAGGGTCCCAGAGCTCTCAGCTTTTGCCCTGCCCTGCTGGCATTGTAAGAGCATCTCTCCCTGCACAGCTGGGAGCTAGGGTAAGGAGGCTTCCAGACGCTTCCTGAGCAGAGTCTTCGGGTCTGGGATTCCTTTCTCAGGCATTAAAATGCCCGTCACCCCAACCCCCAGCAGACACATTTACCATCCCCGCAGCTGGTGGTGCAACCACAGCCAAGCAAGACCAGTCTTAGGCAGACAGAATAGAAAGCGAACATCCATAGGAAACCCGACTCCTTCAGAGAAGGGTGAGAGGCCTTGAATATTTGTCATGGCCCCCTGCCCTCAATGCCTCTCCCGGCTGAGTGAATTCAAACAAACTTTTCCTGAGTGCCAACTACGGGTCACGGTTCAGGCGAGGAGGCCCTGCAAGGGATGGGGACATGACAAGACATGGTTCAGGCCCTGGGGAGCTCCACATTCGACAGAGTGGAGGAAACAAGGTGCATTGGTTTCCTGCCGCTGCTGTAAGGAATTGCCACAAGTTTAGTGGTTTCAAGACAACTCCAATTTATTACTTTCTTTGGTTTGTTTTTTGAGACAGGGTCTCATTCTGTCATTCAGGCTAAAGTGCACTGGAGCCATCACAGTTCACTGCAGCCTCGACCTCCCAAACTCAAGCAATCCTCCCACCTCAGCCTCCCGAGTAGCTGGGATTATACCTAGGTGCATGCCATCATGCCTAGCTAATTATTGTGTTATTTTTGTAGGGCAAGGGCCTTGCTATGTTGTCCAGGCTGGTCTCGAACTCCTGGGCTCAAACAATCCTCCCACCTCGGCCTTCCAAAGTTTTGGGATTACAGGTGTGAGTCACTGTGCCCGGCCACCAATTTATTATCTTACAGTTCTAGAAGTCAGAAATTTCGGATGGGTCTCACTGGACTAAAGTTAATGCAGGGCTGCATTCCTTTTGGAGGCTCTAGGAGAGAATGTGTTTTCTTGCCTTTTATGCCTTCTAGAAGCTGGCTACATCCCTTGGCTTGTGGTCACATCACTTCTCCCTCTGCTTCCACCATCACATCTTCTTCTCTGACTCTTACCCTCCTGCCTCCCTCTTATAAGGACCATTTGTGATTATAGGGGGCTGGCTCAAATAATCCAGGATAATTCTCTCATCTTAAAATCCTTAACTTAATCACATCTGCTGGGTCTCTTTTGCCATTTAAGGTAACACACTCACAGGTTCCAGGAATTAGGACATGGACATCTTTGGGGGCCATTATTCTCTTCACCATGTAAGGCCTGAGTTGGGCAACCCTGTGGGTGCCACCCAAGTGGGGCAGGTAGGAACACTTCAGGCAGTGGGGCCTGGCCTTGTGACAGCCTCCACGAAAAAGGAGCTTTGGCATTAAGGATGGCTCTCATTTCTAGAAAGTAAAGTTTGAGGAACAAGTTGAGGGATCAAGAATAATACGCAGTTAGAAGGACAACCAAAGTGTGACTGTAAGTCAGTGTGCCTGGCGTTCATTCATCTAAAGCCAAACGTAGCTTTGCAAGTGTTACCTAAACATGAGGTTGTGCTGGCGCACACCTGTATTCCCAGCTACTTGGGAGGCTGAAGTAGGAGAATGGCTTGAACCCAGGAGTTTGAGGCTATCGTATGTTATGATGGCACCTGTGCATAGCCAGTGTATTCCAGCCTGGACAGCCAGGTGTGACTTCAGCTCTTAAAAATAATAATAATAATAATAATTACATATGTGGCCTACATTATAAATAGATAAATAAAACATACAAGTCTATTTCTTGTGTATTTTACAAGAAAGGAAAAGAAAGGAAGTGGTGCGGGAGACCTGAGTTCATACTTTTAAAAAACAAGTTTTGATTTGGAATGATTTTAAACTTATAGAAAAGTTGTGAGAATAGTACAAAGAACTCATTACTGGCTGGGTATGGTAGTTCATGCCTGCCATTCCAGCACTTTGGCAGGCTGAGGTGGGAGGATCACTTGAGGACAGGAGTTTGAGACCAGCCTAGGCAACATAAGGAGACCACATCTCTACTAAAAATAAAATAAAATAAAAATTAGCTAGCTGTGGTGGCATGTGCCTGCAATCCCAACTACTCAGGAGGCTGAGGTGGGAGGATGGCTTGAGCCCAGGAGGTGGAGGCTGCAGTGCGTTATGATTGCACCACTGCTTCCCAGCCTGTGGCAGTGTGAGACACTGTCTCAAAACAAAGCAAAACAAAACAAAACCAAAAGGACTCTTTACCTCTTTAACCTTCCTGTAGATTCCCAATTGTTAACATTTTACCACTGTCTTATGGTAAAATGTTAACAATTTGGTATGTTAACTTGTGGCATGTCTTAAGACATTTACGGGTGTCTTATGGTTCTATCTCTCCTGCTCTGTCTCTCTCACTATTATTTTTACCAAACCATTTGAAAGTAAGTTGCTGACATACGCTCCATTACCCCTAAATAGTTGAGTGTGTGTTCCAACATTAAAGACACTCTCCTACAAAACTGTAGTACACCAATGAGAATCAGGAAATTAACATTTCACATTATTACCTAATCCATAGATTTTACTTAAATTTCCCTGATTGTCCAAATAATTAATGCTCTTTGTAGTGAAAACAACAAACAAACAAAAATCTTTGCCGTCATCATCATCATCGTCATCATCAACATCATCATCATCATCATCAACATCATCAGCAGCAGCAGCAACTTTTTTTTCCTTGGTTTTCTTTTTGGTCCAGGATCCTATCCCAGACCATATGTTGCATGTAGTTGTCCTGTCTCTTTGGTCTACTGCAATCTGGAATAGTTACTCTGTCTTCCCTTGTTCTTTATGACCTTCACATTGTTGAAGAGTATAGGCCAAGTCTTGTATAGAATGTCCCTCAGTTTGGGTTTGCTTGATGTTCCCTCTGGGATACCTTGGGAGTGATGTGTTCTCAGTACACCTTATCAGGTGGCATATAATATGGATTAATGTAATATGGAGTAATGATACAGAGTAATGATAATGCTATCATTACTGATAACATTAACTTTGATCACTTGATTAAAGTATTATTTGTCAGATCTTTCCACTGTAATGTGAATTGGCAGGGCTTTTGTACTTACTAATTTATAAATAATTAATAAGCATCAGGGGGAGGTATGTTGGGATTGTATAAATATCTGTTCCTCATTAAACTTTCACCCACTAGTTTTAGCATCTATTGATAATTCCTGCCTGAATTAGTTATTATCGTTATGGTTGCCAAATTATGATTTTCTCATGCTATCGTTCCTTCTGCATTTATTAGCTGCTGTAGGAAGGGCCTTCCCTTCTCTCGCATTTGTTTGCCTATTTGTTTATATTGGCATGAGCTCATGAACTCCTATTCCATGGTTTATATGCAATTCGTTATTTATTTTGATGCTCATATTGTCCCAGACTTGGTCAGTGGGAGCCCCTTTTGTCATGGTCCCATCGTTCTTTGAACACATCATTACTTTCTTGGCAGCACAGGATGTTTCAGGTTCATCTTGTAACTTCACTGTCCCAGGGAATCAACCATTTCTCTTAAGAAACCTGGTTCCGGCTGGGCGCGGTGGCTCAAGCCTGTAATCCCAGCACTTTGGGAGGCCGAGACGGGCGGATCACGAGGTCAGGAGATCGAGACCATCCTGGCTAACACGGTGATACCCCATCTCTACTAAAAATGCAAAAAACTAGCCGGGCGAGGTGGCGGGCGCCTGTAGTCCCAGCTACTCCGGAGGCTGAGGCAGGAGAATGGCGTGCACCCGGGAGGCGGAGCTTGCAGTGAGCTGAGATCGGGCCACTGCACTCCAGCCCAGGTGACAGAGCAAGACTCCGTCTCAAAAAAAAGAAAAAAAAAAAAAAAAAAGAAAGAAACCTGGTTCCTTTCAGTGGACAATATTATTCAGAAACTAAGATCTGGGTGCTGGGTGTACTCGTTGCCACCAGGGTGTCATTGCTTCTAGGCCCTCTCAGTGGACAGAACTAGGAAACAGATGGATGTATAATCATGCACATGCACACACACTACTATAGATTGAATCTGTATGTTCCTCTCCCAAATTCCTGTGCTGAAATTGCCACACACAAGGTGATGGTATTATGAGGTGGGGGCTTGGGGAGGTGATTAGGTCATGAGGATGGGGCCCTCATGAGTGGGATTAATGCCTACATAAGAAAAGGCCCCCTGGATGGGTGCCATGGCTCACGCCTGTAATCCCAGCACTTTGGGAGGCTGAGGTGGGTGGATCATGAGGTTAGGTGTTTGAGACCAGCCTTGCAAACTTGGTGAAACCCCATCTCCACTAAAAATACAAAAATTAGCCGGGCATGGTGGTGTGCACCTGTAATCCCAGCTACTCAGGAGGCTGAGACAGGGGAATTCCTTGAACCTGGGAGGCAGAGGTTGCAGTGAGCTGAGATCATGCCACTGCACTCCAACCTGGGCGACAGAGCGAGACTCCGTCTCAACAAAAAAAGAAAAAAAACGAAGAGGCCTCAGAGAGCTCCCTTACGCCTTCCGTAATGTGAGGACACAGGGAAAAAACAGCTATCTATCTAAAGCTGGGAATTCACACCAATTCCTGCCATTTGAATCCAACAACCAGAGTTGATTCTTGCACGTCACTCTTCCATATTTACACTTCCCTCCCCATCCCTGCCAAGAAACCTGGTTCTTATAATCCTCAACATATTTATTTTTTTGTTCAATTTCCCCATATGGCCACTAATCTCCTTGCCACAAAGGCCATCTCAGCTATGGCCCTACTGAACCTGCCAGCTGTACCTGCTGAAGCACCCTGTCCTGGCGCTGCCAAAGACTGACCGTGCCTGTTGTGTTTGCCTGAACCCGACACCACCCTGCTCCATAACCTTGGCCTGCTCCCTCTGTCTGGCCCAGGCAAAGGGAGTGGCAAGGAGAAATTTGTGCCTTTTCTGAGCAATGAGCAGAGCACTGTGTGTGTGGCCATAGTGTCAGGAAAGGGGCGCAAGTGACATGGGATGAGGAGAGAGCCCTGGACTTTGTTTCCACCCCTGCCCCTCCCCTCCGGAGAGTGAGGAGTTTGAACTGGGTCAGAGCTTCTCAGACTGGGGCTCACAGACACCCAGAGGCTGCTGCTGACTACGGCAGAGGCTTGGGCAGATCCTGGAGAAGTAAGGAATCTGGATCAGTACCGGGCCCTGTGGGGACTGGAGCTATGAAGACTGTGAGCTGGAGCATGCAGATCAAATTCGCACTTGATTTAGAGGCTCTAGTGATCCAGTGAGTGTTCAAGGGCGAGGTGGGAGCAGACAGAGGAGGGAAAAGACTGGAGGCAGAGACCGGTTAGGAGGAGGCTGTTGCGGGACGCCAGGGAGGGGGAATGGGTATAGGAACTACGGTAGGGGCAGAAGAGGAAACAAGCCACAGGATGGCCAAGGTCAGGGAACACCTCTCCATGCTGTGGCACTTAGAGACCAACTGTCTGAAGTCAGGATGGAGAGGCCTTAGGCAGAGACTAAGAGAGACTGGGAGAGAGCTGCTGGGTGAGGGGGAAGGCAGAGGGAGCTGAAGGGAGGGTTTTATTTTGATGTGGAGGTGACAGTGGGATCTCAAAGAGAAGCCTCTGCACCGGCTAGATGAAGGTCCAGAAATCAGAAGAGGCACTGTACAGGGGAGAACTCATCAAGGTCAGAAGAAGCAGGGAGCTCTCCAAATGGCAGACAATGTGGGGTGTCTGGCAGAGACCTGGGTGTTAGACAGTTGAAGTGGTGGGAGTGTGGGGCAGAAAAAGAAGAGCCAGGGCAGGAAGCAAAGGGAAGGGGGGGAAGGAAGGAGGGGAGACAAGCAAGATCATGTCCTGGACAGTGGCTCACCCTGGCAGAGTAGGATCCATGGCTGGTCCTGGCCAGTAACCTGCTGGGATTGCTGGATTGACTGTTTTCTGTAAGCTCCAGCAAATGCTGGAATCACCTGGGAGATCATCTAGCTTGAAGATCCCCAACCTCCCCTACCTGAAGGAAGCCTGAGCTGGTCACCTGCTCATCCATATGGGTCCTATTCAACCCTATGGATTTCTCTAACGGTCTTTAAACACCCTCTCCTCCACGCAGGCAACCATGATTTGCAGGAGGCTCTGAGGATTCAGATGTTCCTGAAGGGTTGCATGTAATTCCCATCTCATACTTTCCTTTCTACCATTGACAATTTCAACAGGATTACCCACTTTCCTATCACTGGACCCCAGTGGTGCATGTCCCAGTTTTCCTAAAGGGAGCACCCTACGGTGGCCCAGAATCAGTTATTGATGATGCCGCTCTATCCTAACTCCTACCTAGGCAGTGAAGAGAAGATGAAGCCATTCCTAGAAGCAATGTAACAGTGTATGGCGACAGCAACAAGAATAGTCATGTCATCCATGAGTACATGTGACACTCTGTGGCAGGCCCTGACCCAGCCTGGTATGCCTTGGTGCCTTGGCTACTCTTCCCACCCCATTCCCTCCTCTGTCTAGAGCCTGGAGCTGGCCCCTAACTGCTCTGCCTCCACCATCCTGTGAAGGCTCAGAACTCTGGTAGAGGTCTGCTTACCTGCTTGGAGTGCTCATGCCAGCCGTGGCTGGAGCCTGAGCAGAGGGCTGGCCCCGAGAGCCTGGTCCTCTTTCTGGCTCCTGCATGACACTATCCTCCAGGCTCCTCATCAGAAGCACCCAAAGCACCATAGGCCTTTTAACCTAGCACATCTGGAGTAAGGCGGGGACCCAGCACAACAGAGATCACAGGCCAGCCTTGGAAGCAACAGGCTGCTTCGGGTCCTATTGGATTAATCTGACTGTCTTCTTCATAAGCGTGTGCTTTACAGACTGTTAGCAGTCAGTGATTATTTGTTGTTGACTTCGAAAGCCATGTCATAACCCACTTAGCTTACTTGGGCAGTCGATTCATTGATCTGTACAGCGTAAGGGTGGAGCTCAGGGTGTTCCCAGGTCCCGAGGAGAGCTGCAGGGGAGGGCCCAGCAGACAGGGCCAACTCTCACTGTGCTGGTCCTGAAGCCAGTGGTAATTACTGTCAATTCGATTCAATGCACATTTCCCAGCAGGACCCCAGTGAGAGGCCCTGGACAGGTGCCACGGGGATATAAGGTGAAGTAGCAGCTCTGGCCCTGACCTTGGTTTGCTGTGGTTGCTCTGGTCTTGCCTGCAACCTGGAGGCATGATCACTATTCCAGTTATGCTTTTCTCCACAGTCACTGTGGCTATCCTTGCTGGACCACCTGGGTGTCCTCATAAGCTGGGAAGCAGGTAGATTCAGTGATCTGGGTGAAGAATATGGTGTTCACAAAGCCATGAGGAAGAAAAGTTGGTCCCTAGGTTAAAAGGGGAACAGGATGGAGTTTTTTTTTTTTTTAAAAAAAAACAAAACAAAACACAACACAACACCTAAAGAGTGTTTAAAAAATACACACTCCTTTGACCAGGCCTTTAAATCTCACTGCCAGGTGACAGGAAATACAGGAGCAGCTAGGCACATGTGTCTCTCTAGCAGCAGGGGAACACCTTTCATTCATTCATTCAGTCAGTAAGATACTCTTGACTGAGCATTTACTAAGCACTCAGATGCTGAGAATACATACAACCTTGAACAAGAAAACACAGCCTCAGGCCGGGCACATTGGCTCATGCCTGTAATCCAAGCACTTTAGGAGGCCAAGGTGGGCGGATCACGAGGTCAGGAGTTCGAGACCAGCCTGACCAACATGGTTAAACTCCGTCTCTACTAAAAAGACAAAAATTAGCTGGGCGTGGTGGCACGTGCCTGTAATCCCAGCTACTCAGGAGGCTGAGGCAGGAGAACTGCTTGAACCCGGGAAGCAGAGGTTGCAGTGAGCCACGATCACACCACTGCATTCCAGCCTGGCGATAGAGCGAGATTCTGTCTCAAAAACAAAACAAAACAAACAACAACAACAACAAACAGCCTCTGCCCCGGCAGAACTCACAGTCTAGTGGGAAAGATATACAAGCAGAGAATGGCAATGTGGCCCAAGAGTTGCTGGGACAGAGATACTCGGACATATAGAGGGAGGTCCCTCTCCTGGCCAAGGGTGACCCTGGGCAGCAGTAATCCCTACCTGCTCTATAGAGAGGGAGGCAGACATGCAAATTAATGAGCTCAGTAGTTGTCAAACTTGAGTATGCATCAACATCCCATGGAGAGCTTGTTCAAATGCAGATTTCTGGGTGTCAGACCAGAGTTTCTGATTCAATAGGTCTGGGATGGGGCCAGAGCATTCATGTTTCTTACAAGTCCCCACGTGATGCTGATGCTGCTGGTCCAGGAATCACACCTCATCAGCTCCCCAAATTGTCAGGCCCTGGGACAGAAATCTGCACAGGAAGGGAAGCACCCCAAGGGGAAGGAGGACATCAGGCTTGGGAAAGTTAACGGGCTCAGCTGGGAAAGGCTCGCACCTATAGAAAAGCAACTGTATTAGCTTCCTATCACTGGTTGAACACACCGCTACAAACTTAGTGGCTTTAAGCGACACACATACATTACCTTATAGCTCTGGAGGTCAGAAGTCTGAAATGGGTTTCACTGGGCTAAAGTAAAGGCGTTAGTCAGCAGGGCTGTGTTTCTTCTGGAGGCTCCAGGGAAGAATCTATACCTTTGTCTTTCCAGCTTGCAGAGGCCACCTGCATTCTTTGGTTTGTGCTGCATCACTTTGAACTCTGCTTGCCTGGTGTCATCACATCTTCTCTCTGACCTCCTACCTCCCTCTTCCCTATTTAAGACCGTTGTGATTAGTGTGGTCCCACTTGGATAATACAGGACACTCTCCTCTTGTCAAGATCCTTAACTTAATCACATCTGCACAGTCCTTTTCGTCACGTAAGAACACATATATATTCATGGGTTCTGGGGATTGGGACATGGACATCTTTTAGGAGACAGTATTCAGCTGTCCACAGCAACTGAGGTTAGGACCAAAGAGTAATAGCAGCTAATCACAATGGGGCATCTAGTACGGGGCAGGCGCTGCCCTGAGGGTGTCACATCCATCATCACTGATTTTCACTGCAGTCCCCTGCAGTAGATGTTAGGGGCACCCCAGTTTTATGGCCAAGGAACCAAACTTAGAGAGTTGAAGTGCCGTGCCCAAGGTCATATTACTAGTAAGTGATAGAGCTGGGCCAGACTCTCTGGCCCCAAAGCCCATGTTTTTGGTCATTGGTCTGGACTCTACCACTCCAGTAGCGCAGTTCAGGTTGGTAAGAAACTTAAATCTTCGCTGGGCGCGGTGGCTCAAGCCTGTAATCCCAGCACTTTGGGAGGCCGAGATGGGCGGATCACGAGGTCAGGAGATCGAGACCATCCTGGCTAACACAGTGAAACCCCGTCTCTACTAAAAATACAAAAAACTAGCCGGGCGACGTGGCGGGCGCCTGTAGTCCCAGCTACTCCCGAGGCTGAGGCAGGAGAATGGCGTGCACCCGGGAGGCGGAGCTTGCAGTGAGCTGAGATCCGGCCACTGCACTCCAGCCTGGGAGACAGAGCCAGACTCCGTCTCAAAAAAAAAAAAAAAAAAAAGAAACTTAAATCTTCAAGACAAGTCCTTCTGGGCTTTCTTCCCTCCCTACTTCCCAACCCACCTTCACCCAGACGCCACTCTCTGTACACGACACTTGGCTCCTTGCCCCTCGGTCTCCTTTCTGCCAGGGGGCCCACTACTGACCTTTTTATTGTCCTCAGTTCTTGTGGCCCAGAGGCTTTCCCCTCTGCCCAGCTTCCAGGTGTCCGTCAGCAGGAAGGAGAAAAGACTCTCTGAAACCAGCAAGGGCTCCTGGGAGACTGGTGCCTGTTCTTTCACTTCAGGGAAAGGGATAGAGTCGTGAGGGTGAGGACTTCTGCTTCACTTCCACCTCCCCAGTCAACTCCAGCTGGTGACATCTTGATGCGGGAAGGATGGTTAGCTAGTCTGCTGGCCTGTTGGTTTTCTGGTTGGAGCTTCAGGAGTTTAAGGAGCTTTCTTGTTCAAGGAGCTTTCTGGTTGGAGCTGGCAGCCTCCTACCCCTGCCTAGTTGTATGACCTTGGAGATGTTACCTAGCTTCTCTGTGCCTCAGGTTCCCCATCTGTAAAATGGGGATGATAATAGAAATCACCAAAGAAATAACACCTGCAGGCCGGGCATGGTGGCTCACACCTGTAATCCCAACAGTTTGCGAAGCCAAGGCGGGCGGATCATCTGAGGTTAGGAGTTTGAGACCAGCCTGGCCAACTTGTTGAAACCCCATCTCTACAAAAAATACAAAAATTAGCTCTGCGTGGTAACTGACGCCTGTAATCGCAGCTACTGGGGAGGCTGAGGCAGGAGAATCACTTGAACTGGGGAGGCAGGTGTTGCAGTGAGCCAGGATCGCGCCACTGCACTCCAGCCTGGGCAATGAATGAGGCCCTGTCTTATAAAAAAAAAATTAAATTAAAAAAAAACACCTGCTAACTACTCAGTACATTAATGAGTACATCGTGAGGAGCAAGTAACTGTGAACCGTTGTTCTGATTATTACTCGACCAGTAGCCTCTGCCACGGCTGCTAGGCTGCACAGGAGGCTGGCTCCAAGAACCCTTACAAGCTTCTGGCTGTCGTAGCTTTGGACCACTGCCACAGTAATCCCCTTTTACCTGGAAGGGAACTGAGAAAAGAGCCCAAGTCCCCACTTCTACCTCCATCACCCCCAAAGCTATCTGGCTTTCACCTGGGCTCCCTTCTTTCCCTTACCCCAGTTCAAAGCTGGCAGGCTTCATGGAGCTAAAGGGAAGAGCCCCTGGGGTACACAAGCCAGTGTGTGCGTGTGTGTGTGTGTGTGTGTTCCGGGTGACCAGGAATTGGCCAGTGGGGAGGTGCTGGCCCACCTGGAGCCCAGGCTGCTTTTGAACTCCTGCGCTCAAGCGATCTTCCCACCTTGGCTTCACAAAGTGCTCATATTACAGGCATGAGCCACCACATCCAGCCTCCCTCTCTCCATCCCAAGCAACACTGGACAACCCATGGAAGAATGGAGTGGGAAGTGAGTCCCTTACCTCATCGCTCTTGATTATGGTCCATCTCAGCTACGTTGATGATGAGAGAATTTCAGGGACCTGAATTTTCTTCATTAGGCTCAGTTCTTTGACCTGAGACTTTAGCACCTGTTAACTGGCAAATGTCCCTGGGAATGGTAATCAATCTGTTCTTTATACTCACCTGTGATCTTGAAACCTGAGTGGAAGGTAGGGGGCAGGGCCAGAAGCTCTGTTACAGGAAATCCAGATCTCCACCCGGGGGAGAGTCAGCTTTGGGTTTCTCATGTGTTAAAAGCAGATGCTGTCCTTTCAGAATCCCCCTGGTCCCAGGATAGTATTCCTGGATCATGAAGGAAGGACTACATTCGGGCACTCATGCCCCCGATGTGGCATTTATCAGATTAACTCACTAGGTGTTCCTCAAGGGCAGAGTCTGGTCCTTGTTCTTGTAGCTACTGTGACAAATTACCACAAACTTAGTGCCGAAAAATGACAGAAATTTATTCTCTCCTAGTTCTGGGGGCAGAAGTCCAAAATCAAGGTGTTGGAGGACCTCACTTCCTCTGGAGGCTTTAGAAGTGACTCCTTCCTGCCTCTCCCAGCTTTGGTGGGTCCATGCATTCCTTGGCTTGTGGCCACATCACTCCAATCTCTGCCTCCATCTTCACATGGTCCTCTCCTCTGTGTATGTATGTGTCGTCAAATCTCCCTGTTTATGGGGATACATGTGATAGCATCTAAGGCCCACTTAGATCATCCAAGACAATCTCCCCATATCAAGGTCTTTAATTTAACCACATCCACAATGACCTTTTTGTTACATAAGCTAGCACTCACAGGATTCAGGGATTAGAAGCCATTATTAGCCACCCCACAGCCCTTAAGTACCTAGCCTGGGACCCAGCTCACAAGAGGTATTCCAGAAGATGTTTGTAGGCTAGCCAAATGAATTGTGGTTTGGACTCTAAACTCTAAACCCAGTTGCTTCCATGCGGATTCTAGGCCACCAAGAAAGGGTTTGTTTTGGAGTTAGTTGTGTGCTTGTTCCTGTATTGGGGAAAGAAGATGTTACAATCAGTTGTGGACTGCAGGGGTAGAGACAGATAAGTCCAAGGTCAAGAGTACTGGGCTAGCTGGGTCCCTTAGTGCGAGTCCATTGCCCTCTCTGGACCTTGATTTCTCTAAAGTAAGATTCATAATCCCTGCCCTGCCTACCTCCAGGTACTAGAGCAATGACAGCATGAAGGAGGGGTGTCTAATGTTGTACAAATGCCAAGCATTATTAGAAATATTACTATAGAGCTTAAAAGGAGGAAGGGGCCAGGTGCAGCAGCTCATGTCTGTAATCCTAGCACTTTGGGAGACCAAGGTGGGTGGATCACTTTAACCCAGGAGTTTGAGACCAGCCTGGGCAACATGGTGAGACCCCATCTCTACCAAAAAAGATATAAAAAATTAGCTGGGCATGGTGGTGTGCACCTGTAGTCGCAGCTACTCGAGAGGCTGAGGTGGGAAGATCTCTTGAGCTCAGGAGGCAGAGGTTACAGTGAACCTAGATCATGTCTCTGCACTCCAGTTTGGGTGACAGAGTGAGACCCTGTCTCAAAAAAACAAAAACAAAAACAAAAACAAACAAACAAACAAAAAAAACAGAGGAAAGAGGGCAACGTTCAAGTCAAAGGATCACATCTCTAATAGTGGAATTTAGGTTTGTGGGAGAACTGCAGGAGTCTTTCAAGCCCTGTGGGCTCCTTTAGCTGTCAGTAAAGTGGCCCCAGCACTTCAGGCATGGCCCGTCAGAGCTCTCCTGTCGCCCTGAGTAGAGAGGCTAGAGTAGGGGCTTCCTTGGACACCCAGCCACAGCTCTGACCTGTTGCTGGCTTTCCCTCTGCTTCCCCACGACATGTGAGCCGAAGCACAGAAAGCCATGTCACTCCCTGTTGGCACAGTGATGAGGAGGGGCTGCCCATGGACTCCTGGGCCAGGGCTCCTTCCTCAGGGGCTGAGCACACCTGGGGCACAGTGGCCCTGGAGAAGAAGAAATGCAGCGGTAAAGTCAGATAGTTTTGCAAAGTGACATGAGATTGGCTCTTTGGCACCTCCTGGAATTCCTGGGTTTTTATTTTCTTTCTTTCTTTTTCTTTTTTTTTTTTTAGGTGGGGGCCCCCCCTCTGCCACCCGGGCGGGGGGCAAGGGGCGGAAACACACCTCAGCGTAGCCTCAAGCTCCTAGCCTCAGGTGATCCTGCCACCTCACCCTCCCGAGTAGCTGTGACTACAGGCATGCATCACCATGTCCGGCAAATTTTTTTCTTTTTTTTTTCTTTTTTTTTTTTTTTTTGTAGAAACAGGGTTTCCCCATGTTGCCCAGGCTAGTCTCCTGAGCTCAAGCAATCCTCCACCTCAACCTCCAAAAATCCCGGGATCACAGGCATGAGCCACTGCGCCCAGCCCCCAGAATTCTTTTCTTTGTTGTTTTCTTTGTTGTTCCCACCTTGCTCTCTCCTACGGAGAACGAGATGGCCTGAGAAGTCCAGGCTGGCCTTCTACCCACCCTTGGGTTGAGCTCTGGCCATTCCAGGACCTGTTCCTGTTTGCCCTTGGAGGTCCTCATCCTCCAGCCTGCTCCTGGGACCTCTCTGTGAGTTTCAATACCTGTGTCATTTCTGTAAACGAGGGAAGACTAGAGCACAGTGGTGCTGGTGCACAGTTGTGCTCTGTGAACTTCACAAATATCAGGCAGTGTTTTGCCTGCTAGCCTCCTCCCACTGGGGACAGAATGGAGCATGCCTGCAGCAGCATGAGTGATGCTAAAAGCATTGGGCAGACACAGGTCACTCAGTCCTTAAGAGCCAAATGGATAGCAGACACTGTCAGGCTTCCCTTTCCACCTGTTTCCAGCAGTTTTCCCATGAAGGGAGCATTGTCTGAAGAATGGCTTGGCTTTACTGGTGCCAGGGGCTATTCCCCAGTTGCCTTTGGGTTCTGCAGGTTTCCTTTGTGTGCAATCACCAGAAGCAAGTGGGGTCATGTGAGGAGGGCACACTGACTTCAGGGTTTCCAGACTGCCAAGCCCCCAGAGCTCATTTGGTTCAAGGCCCCAGAAGCAGCCAGGGACAAGAGATAGGAACCCTTGAGGGCAGGCAGGCTGGAAAAGATGCTGAGGAGTGAGAAGGCAGGGATATGTTAGGATAGAAGAGGCTCCTGTGGAGTGGCTGGGGCCAAGACTTCTAATCTCCAGTCTAACACTGGCCAGCCTGCGACCTTGGGTAAGTCACTTCCCCTCCGCTGGCCCTCACTTTCCCCATCTGAACACGAAGGATTAGTACGTGACTCATTTGTTCATTCACTTTTGGGCCAAATAGACATAAGCGCCTGTTGTATTTCAGGTCTATTTCAGGCACTGGGGATGCAGAAAGAAACTGGACCACGCCCCAGGCCCCTAAGAGCAGGATGGAAGGGCAGAGGACAGAGGGGAGCAGAGGAAAGCTAGCCTGGCCCTGTGGGGGACAGGAGACAAGGTTGTAGGAGTGGCACTAAGAATGGAGCTGGACTCTGAAGGCAGAGTAAGAGTGTAGAATGGCCAAGGACAAAACGGAACAAATGCTGGCTTTTGTGTGTGTGTGTGTGGTAAAATACACATAAGAAATTTAGCATTTCAATGTGTAAAATTCAATGACATTTAGTACAGTTACAATGTTGTGCAACCATCACCTCTATCTAGTTCCAGAACTTTTCCATTATCCCAAAAAGAGACCCTGTACCCATGAAGCAGTCACTTCCCAGTCTCACTTTCCCAGTCCCTGGCACCCATTCATCTACTTTCCATCTCTATGGATTCCCCATTCTGTACATTTCGTAGAAATGGAATCAGACCATATTTGTCCTTTCATGTGGCTCCTTTCACTTAGTGTAATGTTTTCAAGGCCTATCCATGTTGTAGCATGAGTTGGTACTTCATTTTTCTTCTTCTCTTTGTTTGAGACAGGGCCTCGCTCTGTTGCCTAAGCTGGAGTGCAGTGGTGTGATCACAGCTCATTGCAGCCTCAAACTCTTGGGCTAGAGTGATCCTCCCACCTCAGCCTCCTGAGTAGCTGGGACTACAGGCACATACCATGATGCCCAGCTAATTTTATTTATTTAATATTTTCAAAAATGTTTTTGTAAGGCCTAGTGCAGTAGCTCACACCTGTAATCCTAGCACTTTGGGAGGCCAAGACGGGCAGATCACGAGGTCAGGAGTTCGAGTCCAGCCTGGTCAACATGGTGAAACGCCATCTTTACTAAAAATACAAAGAAAATTAGCCGGGCGTGGTGGCGCGTGCCTGTAATCCCAGCTACTTAAGAGGCTGAGGCAGGAGAAGTGATTGAATCCGGGAAGCAGAGGTTGTGGTGAGCCGAGATCGTGCCACTGCACTCCAGCTTGGCTGACAACAGCGAAACTCCATCTCAAAAAAAAAAAAAAAAAAAATGTTTTTGTAGAGATGGGGTCTTACTAGGTTGCTCAAGGTGATCTCAAGCTCCTGGACTTGAGTGATCTTCCTGTCTTGGCCTCCCAAAGCTCTGGGTTTACAAGCAGCCACTGCACCTGGCCTTCATTCTTCTTATGGCTGAATAATGTTCCATTGTATGGCTAGACTACCTTTTGCTTATTCATTCACCTGTTGATAGACATTTGCATTGTTTCCACCTTCTGGCTATTGTGAATAATGCTGAATGAAATTTGGGTGCAGTTCCTGTTTTGGTATACAACTCCTGAATCCCTGTTTTCAGTTCTTTTGGGTATATACTCTGGAATGGAATTGCTGGGTCATGTGGTAATTATATGTTCAACCTTTTGAGCAACCGAACTGTTTTCCATAGCAGCTGCACCATTTTACATCCCCACCGGCAGTGTCTGAGGGTTCCTATGTCCCCACATCCTCCCCATCATTTGGTATTTGGATGTCAACTCGTGAGGAATAGGTTAAGGAGGATGAGTCTGAATGAGACCAGGAGAAGCAGTAGCCAGGGAGGGAGGAGGAAAATCTAGAAGCCAAAGAGACAGCAAGCGGCGAGCAGTGTGAGCTGCTAGCAAGATGATGGGTCAGAGGGCTAGGTCTGGGGCAGAGGGCAAGGACAGGGCCTGGCCAGACACTTGAGGCCTGGGGGGAGATGAGGGCAAGGCAAGGTGTGGACATGTAGCCAGCTGGGAGTGGGTAGAGTTGGTGTGTGGCAGTAGCTGGGGTGGTGAGGAGGGAAGGGCACATGTGTGGGGACCTGGGGTTCAAGGTGGGGCTTTTGGCAGGGCTGGAGGACTTGCTGGCAGGGGAAGGGCAATGCCCTCCTCTCTGGCTGGGATTGGAGCATATGCCGAAGGCCAGAGGTCCAGCTGAGCTGACAGCATTTTGAAAGAGAGACTGCCCAGAGCCAGCTCCCAGGAAATCTGGTAAAAGCAGCACTGGGAGAGCCAGAGCCGGGGCGTGGGGAAACTCAGGAATGCTGGCGTGGTGCCAGCACCATCCCCACTGTGGAAAGGAGGGGTTGGTTCATAGCAGCGCCCTGTGGGCAGGACCTATGAAGACCCCAGGGCTCAGCTCAGTGCCTGGCTAATTGTGAGGACTCAATAAATGCATTTGGATGAAGGAATGAAAGCCTGTGAGGAACATGTGAGGTCATACATGAGATCCTGTGATCTCAGGGACAGGTGGTGGTGGCAGCTGCTGAGGCCGTGGACAGCCAGGGCAGCCTAAGAGACTAGAGGCTGGCAGGCCAAAGGGCTTAAGGGTCACTCCCGGCCATGTCCTCCTGCCCCTTTTCCTTGGCCCATTCCCCGATATTTGATGCAAAGGCCTCAGAAAGATCCACAGTGAGGGTAAAGTTTCGAAGTAGCCCTTTGACAGTGGCCAAGCACTGAGGCCTGAGCCCAGCTGGCAGAACCTATGCCTGACTTCACTCGGCGGCCCCAAGGCCAGTGGGGCTTGGTGCAATTGGGTGCCCAGTGGCCCAGTGAGTAGTGGAAGGTCTGATTGGCATGGTAGGCAACCCATGGCACTGGGGTTTCTGAATGCCCTGCCAATCTCCCCAGCCTGCTGATGTTTTGCTGAAAAGTGGAGAGGCTGGACTTCCAGAACTGAAAGGTAAGAGGAAGAATGCAAGGTGGGGTGGAAAGGCTGGGTGCCATGGCTCATGCCTGTATTCCCAGTGCTTTGGGAAGCTGAGATGGAAGGATCACTTGAGGCTAAGAGTTGGAGAACAGCCTGGGCAACATAGTGTAACCTCATCTCTCAAAAAAAAAAAAAATTAGCCAAGCACGGTTGTGTGTGCCTGTAGTCCCAGGTACTCGGGAGGCTGAGCCAGGGGGATCACTGAAGCCCAGGAGTTCAAGGCTGCAGTTCAAGGCTCCGACTCCTCTATTTCCCTTCCTCCCCAGCCAGTCTCCTCTCTTGGAGGGGCCCTGTCCCCTAGCTGAGCTGCATAGTGTAGGGATTGCTTCCCCTGGCTTTAGCCTTCCCTCTTCTTCACTGCCAGCCCAGAAAATATGCTATCTCCTTTGCCAGATGGAGGAGGAGGCCAGGATCAAGTCCCCTTCCCCTCCTGCTCTCCTGCCCTCCTGCCTGGGGGGTGGGGCGAGGCATTGGGTCCCAAATGCAGGGCCAGTGGGCCTGAGGAGGAACCCCTTGTCCTGGCCCCAGGAAGCCTACTGCCAGTGTGAGTGACAGAACCAAGCAGGGATAGAATCTTCCGGGGCGTTAGGGCGGATCGGTCTACGCCTCCCCATCCGCCACTCCACGCTCCCTTCCTATACACACCCAATGGCCCCCAGTGCTGCTCAGAATGCCCAAAAAGGAAGGAATGAGGGATGGCAGGGCTGCATGTCACACGGACGCATTCTAGGTACTGCTTGGCTTCTTTCTGTTGGACCAGCTGTGATAAAGGTTGTGCTGGTGGGAAATACTACTGGGTGACTGTCAAGGGCGCCGCCCACCATTTCAAAGCAAGTCCTCAAGCGGTGGAGGGGCACGCATGTGTCCCTCAGGAGAACTAGGGTGGGGAATGTGAAGAGAAAATAGCATTGATACCAGGCAGTCTGGCCTTGGCCATCATTGATTGAATGACTGATTGATTGATGGGGTCTCCCTATGTTGCCCAGGCTGGTCTCAAAGTCCTGGGCTCAAGGAATCCTCCCACCTCAGCCTCCCAAAGTGTGGGATTACAGGTATGAGCCACCACACTGGATCTCAGCCACCACTTAATTGTGTGACCTTGGTCAGGCAACTGACGCCCTGTGGGTCTCATTTTTGACCTCTGTCAAATATTTTGGCCTTTGTGGCCCCAGGGGTGCCTTTTAGCACTGGCATTCAGTGATTACAAATGACTTTCCTATCTTCCTCAGACTTCCTGGTGCTGCTTGGCCAGCTGACAAGCAGCCATACTTTCTATTTCTTCAGAGCCTCAGCAACATGCTGACATTCCCTGTGTACTCTAGAGTGCTTATCCAAGTGATCCTCTGGGCCACTAACATCAGTGTCACTGGGAGCTTATCTGTGACACAGATCCTTGGGCCCCCACTCCAGATTTGCTGACTCAGCAACTCTGGGGGTGGCACCCAGGAATCCGGGTTTTAACAAGCCTTTGGGGTGATTCTAGTGCATAGGGATGTCTGAGAACTGCCGTACTGAACTGTATGTGTTAGTGCAGGGAGCAGGGGAGCAGTTAAGCCTAAAGTTTGGGCAATGGACCCATCCCTGGAGGTTGACATTCAGTTAGAGGTTGCACGCATGCGCGCGCGCACACACACACACACACACACACACACACACACACACACACA